>NW_028261392.1:2132900-2175400 GCF_051295495.1 Thamnophis sirtalis
GCTGGAAGGGACCTTGGAGGTCTTCTAGTCCAACCCCCTGCTCAAGCCAGAGATCCTGTTCAGACAATAGCAGTTAGCAATAGCAGTTAGACTTATATACCGCTTCATAGGGCTTTCAGCCCTCTCTAAGCGGTTTACAGAGTCAGCATATCGCCCCCACAGTCTGGGTCCTCATTTCACCCACCTCGGAAGGATGGAAGGCTGAGTCAACCTTGAGCCGGTGAGATTAGAACCACTGAACTGCTGAACTATCAGTCAGCACTCTACCCACTGCGCCACCTCGGCTCTGATTGTCCAGTCTTTTCTTTAAAGCTGATTGTCCAGTCTTTTCTTTAAAGCTTCCAGTTGTTGGCGCACCTCCAACTTCTGGAGAGAAGCCATTCACTGGTTGATACTTCTCACTGTCCGGAGTGTGTTCTGGTTTGATTCTCTTCTTGATTAGTTCCCATCCATTGGTTCTTGTCCCGCTTTTCAGGTGCTTTGGGCAATAACTTCTTCTTTGGGGCAGCCCCTCAAATACTGGAAGACTGCTATCATGTCACCCCTGGTTCTTCTTGTCTCTAGAAGCAGCCAAACCCAAACCGTTCTTCATATTGTTAGAAGAAAAATCCATCCGTTGTACTTCCAACCCGGAAATAGAATGGTGGCTGATTGGAAAGAAAGGTTCTATTTATTGCTGAACAGAACCAACACACACACACACGGCATGCAGTTCTGGGGCAGCTGACAAAATGGAGTGGAGCATGGGTTTTTATACCTTCTTTGGACTTTGCACTTGAGCTTCCTGTTCCTGTGCAAGAACGTGTCCTTTAATACTCTATTGGCTGTTGTCAGAGTCATGGCTGGCTCTGTAGGCAAAAGGGGAAATGCAAATCCTCGGTGTTTTTTCCTGAGCTAATTGTGTCAGCTTTGGCTTGCCTCACTGTATTGCTTATCTGGAGTCTCTGTCTGACCCAGTCTTTCTAAATGGATTACCAAAGCAGCATTTCTAAAAGCCGGCCTCCTCAATTTCTGCTCTGGGCAGGGAGACTGGGACTAGTTTCTGCCTCCCTTAAGATTTTTTATTTTATTTCTCCTTTAGGGGAAATATTCTATCATGCCTTTTTAATATTCTTAATTTTTAATATTCCGCAAAATATTTCATTCTGTTGGGGCATGGGGCTTCCACAATATGTTTTTGTCTCCAGGCCTTTAATCATCCTTCTCTTCTCTTCTCTTCTCTTCTCTTTCTTCTCTTCTCTTCTCTTCTCTTCTCTTCTCTTCTCTTCTCTTCTCTTCTCTTTTCTCTTCTCTTCTCTTCTCTTCTCTTCTCTTCTCTTCTCTTCTCTTCTCTTCTCTTCCTTCCCTTCCCTTCCCTTCCCTCCTCTCCTCTTTTTCCAAAGTCTCAACTCCTTTTCTTTTTGTGCTGCGTTGACCAAAAGATACTTTTTGTCTTATGCTTTTGTTTAAGGACATCTGGAAAGAGAGAGTTGTTTTCTCTGTGTAGTTTTGCTCTCTCTGAATTCACCAGCGAGTCCTCTTCTGTCTATCCTTTCCTTTCCTTGAGAAATCAGAGTGCAGATTTGAAAAGGAAATCTTGCCGCAGCCGCGAGGCCCCCATCCGTACTTTTTGCCAGACGGAAATAAATTTGCGCAGATACCCGGCAATTAACATTATTTTCTTTTGTGCAACTGTGGCAGCTGCCAAATTATAATGGGAGAATATATGACATTAAGGAAAGCAGGAGCGGCGTGGGGCTGGGGGAGAAGGGGGTTTGAAACCTAACACCCCTGGAGGGCACCAAGTTAGAAAAATGCACTTTAAGATAATGCAAGCAGGAGAATTGCTTCATTAGACAAATGCCAAGCTTAACGTTCCCTCTGCAATGGTAAATATTCTATACAGGGAGTTTACAAGCCAGGCAGAAGATGGGTGGACTCAGATGTAAAAATTAATTGCCTCCAGTTTGTGGTGATTAAGAATTAAGCCCTCTCCCCCCCCCACTTTCTTTGAGTACATATGTGTATGTATGTAGAGAGAGATTGGGTTGCTCCAACCAGAAAGACAGATTTTCTCCGTGAGGATCTAACGGTGCCACAGTCACCACAATTGAATCCATCCGTCCTTGTGGCTGGTCGGCCTTCTCTCCTCTTTCATTTCTACCTTTTCCAAGGCAAGAAAGCTGCGATTTTGCATAATGTGTGTGAAACGGGAGAATCTGAGCCTGGTTATCTGTGTCTCCAGAGAGAACTCAGTGGACTTTCTGTTCCTTCCTTCCCTCTCTCCCTCTGCTCTATCCTTCCTTCTTCCTTCCTTCCTTCCTTCCTCACTCCCTTCCTTCCTCCCTCCCTCCCTCCCTCCCTCCCTTCCTTCCTTCCTTCCTCCCTCCCTCCCCCTTCTATTTTTCCTCCCTCCCTCTTCTATTTTCCCTCCCTCTTCTATTTATCCTCCCTCCCTTCCTCTTCTATTTTTCCTCCGTACATTTTTCCTCCCTCCCTCCATTTTCCATAATATTTTATACTTTGTAATCTTAACTTCCTTCCTTCCTTCCTACCTACCTTCCATCCGCCCTCCCTTTCCTTTTCTATTTTCCCTTCCTCCTTCCATTTTTCTTCTTCTCCCACTCCCTCCATTTTTCTTTCCTCCCTCCCTCTTCTATTTTTCCTCCCTCCCTCCCTCCCCTTCCTCCCCTGCCTCCTCTATTTTCTTCCCTCCCTCCATTTTTCCTTCCTTCCTTCCTTCCTTCCTTCCTTCCTTCCTTCCTTCCTTCCTTCCTTCCTTCCTTCCTTCCTCCAGCTCTATTCTATTCTATTCTATTCTATTCTATTCTATTCTATTCTATTCTATTCTATTCTATTCTATCTATTCTATTCTATTCTATTCTATTCTATTCTATTCTATTCTATTCTATTCTATTCTATTCTATTCTATTCTATTCTATTCTATTCCATCCCATCCCACCCCACCCCACCCCACCCCATCCCATCCCAACCCATCCTTCTATTCCATTCCATTCCATTCTTTTATTCTATTCTATTTCATTCCATCCCATTCCAATTCATTGTTCTATCCTATCCTATCCTATCCTATCCATATTCTCTATTCCATTCTATTCCATTCCATTCCATTCCATTCTATTCTATTCTATTCTATTCTCACAGTTCCAAAGGAACAGCAGTAAGTCAACTGTACTTGCTAAATACCTTTTGCTAGGAAACTTTTATTCTACCTGATAGAACCTTGCCAATCCCTATTAAAATACATTTTTTAAGGAATTTTTTTTTAAAAAAACCTGCTCGTACCTCCATTGCAAACAGCTCTACAATTATTTTTATTATTTATTCCGGCCATCTGGTTTAAACTGCATCCTTTCTAGTCCACCCCAAATTTATGTCTCTGGCTGAAATATTCCCTGCAATATTTCATTGCTCCTCCACCAGCTGTGCAGTTTGATCTGTAAGGCAACTGAGCGTTTGATTTAAGCTGATTCCTGCCTCTCAGACCCCAGCGGAGTTGGCCAATCTTATGATTGAAGTGGCATATAATTCCTGGTAATAAAGGCAGGAAAATAAATTTGCATGAATGCAAATTTCCCCCCTCTCCTAATGTGTGCGCGATGCCAAGGAAAGATCAGCCAGGATATATCCCAGGTGATTAGAGACTTAAGACTCATTCCTTTCCCCTGATTGTCATCAATGTTAATAGCTTCTGTCCTACATGCTGAGGAAGGACTCATGGTCATCTGAATGCAGTGGATGTCCAGAGAGTCATCGGTGCAAATAGAAGATAAGAGAAACTTCCTAACAGTGGGGACAATCAACCAGTGGAGTAACTTGTGGATGCTCCATCACTGGAGGTTTTTGAGAAGAGACTGGATAAGCCAAGTACATTAACATATAGTGGAAATACACCGAGGGGGGGAGTAGGAGTAGGAAAGAAGAAAGATGGGTAGAGAGGGATGGGAGAGATGGTGGGGGAGGAAGGCGAAAGTGAAGTGGGGGAGCGGATCTGGAGAGAGGAGTGGTAGAGGGCGAGGGGAAGTAGGGTAGAGGGGGATGATGGAGGGAAGATAGAAAGTTGGAGGGTGGTGGAAGAAAGAGGTGTATGGAGAATGGAAGAGGTATATTGGGCTTTTATTTTCTGGGGCATTGTTGACAAGAGGAATTGATGCAATTATTGTTTAATACTGTATGGTGTATACATGTGAGTGTACGAAAATGAAAAATGAAAAATAAAAATATATATATACGAGAAGAGACTGGACACCCCCCTGTCTGAATCGCTGCTTGAGCAGAGGGTTGGACTAGAAGACCTCCAAGGTCCCTTCCAACTCGGTTATCCTGTTATTCTGTAGAAAAGTGTCTCCTGCTTGAGCAGGGGGTTGGACTAGAAGACCTCCAAGGTCCCTTCCAACTCGGTTATCCTGTTATTCTGTATAAAAGTGTCTCCTGCTTGAGCAGGGGGTTGGACTAGAAGACCTCCAAGGTCCCTTCCAACTCGGTTATCCTGTTATTCTGTATAAAAGTGTCTCCTGCTTGAGTAGAGGGTTGGACTAGAAGACCTCCAAGGTCCCTTCCAACTCTGTTCTGATTGACTGACCTGCGTATACATGATGAGGTTGATGGTGGAGTCTTCATATTTGAACACATCTACTAAGCTGAAGCTAAAATTAAACCAAAGCCAAAACTAAACTACAGGAAACTGTAGGAGATGACCAGGCTGAGCCTGAGGGAGGGGTCAAACGTGTCATAAGTCACAAGTCCCTGTGCGCCCGCAAGAGCCCTAAGTCCAGCCCACCTTGAATGCCTTTCTTATCTCCCGCTCATTTCTCTTGACTGTTAGTTGGCCAGATTCTTGTAGTCAGCTTAAGTTTGCAATGTATTCATTTGAACTGCCCGAATCTCCTGATTTCCCTGGCACTTGACAAAATTGGTTCTGATTCTTTTATATACACACACACACTGGTTGCATTCCTCCCAGCAAGAATGCCCTATAAATGTCACAATTGCACTAATCATTGTTAATCGGTTTGAGTAGAAATCCACTTCTTAACAAAAGCTTAGCTTTTCAAACACGAAATAATGCTCCTTTTGGGTGAACGATCCCGCTACGTTTCTTTAAAACATTTGGGCAAGCATGCACAGATGATTATAAATACAAGCAATCCTCAGCTTGGGTCCACAATTGAGCTCAACATTTCTGTCATTGAGCGAGGCATTTATTAAGTGAGCTTCGCCTCCTTTTTACGACCTTTCTTGCCACAGTTGTTAAGTAAATCACGGCAACTGTTAAGTTAGTAGCACGGTAGTTCGGGGAATCTGTCTTCCCCAATGACTTTGCTTGTCTCCGAAGGTCGCAAAAGGAGATCACGTGAATCGTCATAAATATGACTCAGTTGTCGAGCATCCGGATTTTGATCAGGTGACCAGTTGTAAGTGTGAAAAATGAGGGTAAGTTCCCTTTCCCATGGCCGTTGTGACTTTGTCACGAGGAAAAGGAGAGGGAGGAGGGGGAGCGGGAGGAAAAGGAGGTATTGTTGCAAATCAAGGACTATTTCTATATTAGAGGGATTATAGCAGTGATGGCTCACCTTTTCATCACCACATGCCCAAAGGTTATGCGTGCCCTTAATAAAATACACGCATAACCCCCTGCGCCATGCTTCCACGCATGCACACCTCCTATGTGTGCCCCCCTACGCATGCACATGTGACCCCCCCCAATACTCCCTTGCTGCCTGTGCATGTACACATGACCCCCTCCAGTCCCCTGCTCCCTGCCCATGCGCAGCGGAGAACCAAAAACCAACTGGCCAGGGGGAGATATGCGTGCATGCGTGCGTGTTAGAGCTGAGCTGGTGCGGCATCTGGGGCTCAAACATGCCATAGTTCTGCCATCACGGGACTATACAGTTTAAATCGTGGACTTCCCACCACTGTTACTTTCTCAGCTCTCTTCCTAAGTATGTTTAAGTGACCCCCACTCCCCGCCAGGAGCATAAATTTCTTGCTTTATTTGATATCCCTTCCTCTAAGTTAGTTAACTTTTGGATTGCGTTTTCTTTCCAGAACACATTAGTCCATTTTTCCACCACGGAATTTCAGTCTTCCATTGTTCCAGAGAGGCTGTGGTTGCGTACCATGGCGTGGCTGATTTAAATTGTGATTAGGCCAATTTTCTTTAGCAGCTGAAAGCTTTATTCCAGAGATATTAAACTTGACATGGAAGCGCCACCGTGCTTTAAAACTACTGTAAAAAATGAGGTCTGTTATAGCAGAATTTCTGTTCGATCAAAACGGGAGTTTTGACACACGTATATTTTGTAGCGGTGCACAGGGACAAAATGGGATTTTAGACAGGCGCAAATAACATGGATGGTTTATATTGGTTGGATGTGCCACCATGGCTCTTAGTAGCCATGAAATTAAATGCATGTCCTTCAATCACTTCCCCGGCTGTTTTTGTCCATGCTTGTCCAACAATCTTAGTAGATACGAAATTTGAATGTGTGTCCTTGTTCGTTGCAGTGTGAGGCTACCAATGAGTTTCGGGTCTCCTCGTCTGACTGCTCGCTTGTGTTCTTGCCATCCGGTGGTGTCAAGAATGAAACATGGGCATCTATGTTTCTCTTGGGTTCAACTTGTCATGGGAGTAAGGGTTGGGGGAGGAGGTGTTGGCTACGAACGGATTAGTTTGTAGCAATGAAACTTCTGCAGTTCTACGGAAGTGAGTAAGAATCTGGAAACTTTTCAAGGTCCTATCAACAGGTGCAAAGAAGAAGGCAGATGGGTCCCATAGCAAAGAGGACTTAATTACATGGTCTACATGGAAGCTTGGGTGGGGGAGGGTTGGGCTGGGAACTCCAGTGTTTAATACTTGACCTGGTGCATTGGAAATTCAGAGTTACTGTATTTTTCAGAGTATAAGATGCACCTTTTTCCCCTCAAAAAAAGAGGGTGAAAATCTGGGCGTATCTTATACACTAAATACAGCATTTTTGGCCTCCCGAAACCCCACCCCCTTTGCAAAAATGGCTGTCCATAGCCTTTAGGAGGCTTCCAGACTGCTCCTGGGGGCTGGAGAGGGCAAAAATGAGTGAAAAACTGGCTGTTTCTTTGCTCATTTTTGCCCCCTAGCTCCCAGGAGCACTCTATAAGCCTCCTGAACACTATTCATGCCTTTTCTTTGACAAAAAACAGGCCCATTTTTGTGAAAAAACGAACTCCTTTTTGGGAGATCTGCAGAGTGGAAAAGCTTTTTTTTATATTTGCCTCTTCAAAATCTTGGTGCGTCTTATTCTCTGGTGTGTCTTATACTCTGAAAAATACGGTAGTTTTACCATTATCATGATATGTATTCAATAAACAGTCAGCTTTTCACAATTGAAATGATCCTGGACTTTTATTTGGATACTTAAGCTGGATATTTAAAGCAGTGTTTCTCAACCTTGGCAACTTGAAGATGTCCGGACTTCAACTCCCAGAATTCCCCAGCCAGCGAATGCATTCGCTGGCTGGGGAATTCTGGGAGTTGAAGTCCGGACATCTTCAAGTTGCCAAGGTTGAGAAACACTGATTTAAAGGACGGTTAGCTTTCTCCCAGTCAG
The DNA here is from genome assembly GCF_051295495.1 of Thamnophis sirtalis. NCBI lineage: Eukaryota > Metazoa > Chordata > Lepidosauria > Squamata > Natricidae > Thamnophis > Thamnophis sirtalis. The sequence continues at coordinate 2,140,487 of NW_028261392.1, forward strand.
TCCTACATAGTCCAGTGGTGGGTTTCAAAAATTTTTCGAACCTACTCTGTGGGTGTGGCCTCCTTTGTGGGAGTGGCTTGCCGGCCATGTGACCTGGTGGGAGTGGCTTGCCAGCCATGTGTTTTCTTTCTTTCTTTCTTTCTTTCTTTCTTTCTTTCTTTCTTTCTTTCTTTCTTTCTTTCTTTCTTTCTCTCTCTCCTCTCTCTCTCTCTCTCTCTTTCCTTCCTTTTGTGTCTCTGTCCCTTTTTCCTTTTTTCTTTCATCTCTCATTTTTTTCTTTCTTTTTTTCTTTATTTCTTTCTTCCTTTCTTTCTCTTTCTCTCTCTGTGTGAGTCTGTCTGTCTGTCTGTCTCTGTATGTGTGTGTGCCAGTGGTGGGTTTCAAAATTTTTTGGAACCTCTTCTGTAGGTGTGTGGCCTGCTTTCTGGTGGAACCTCTTCTAACCGGTTCAGTAGATTTGACGAACCGGTTCTACCGAACTGGTGCGAACTGGTAGGAACCCACCTCTGACATAGTCATAGGGGCAATCCATGCAGGAGATTGGGTAGAATACATCTCCCACCTTCAAGACAGCTTTGCCACGCATAATAATTTGTCTTCGTAGCCTTAGTTGCTCCTTTGTATGATTCTTGTTCTTTAATTTTCTCCTCCTGTGTTCATCGATGGGGGCCCTTCACCTTTTCCCACTGCGCAATTAAAATAAGGCCATTTGCTTGATGATATCTTTTAAAGTAGTTTGTAAGCCCTTTCCCTCTCATTAAACCACTATTAGTGGGAAACAGATGTAGTCATCCTTCAAGTATTTTCATTAAAGTCAATGGACCTTGAGCTCGTCATAAGGCAAGGACCAACAAAATGGAGCTTAAGTAATTCAACTGGATCGGGACACATAATTCTCAAATTCTTAAGATCGTCAGCCGAAATTACCGACGGCAGTTTTGACGTTTCATCATTTTAACTGTCAAAATTGTGTCCTATGTATATATATATTTTAGAATGTGTTTGATAAAAAGCTATACCGTGTATGGGCTCTGGGAAGTTGGGGGGGGAAGGGAGGTGGGGTCATAGGGGTGAGGGGGTGAGGGGGGAAATATAGTATGTGCTAGATTTTAAAGTAACATGATTGCACTTGTATACTGTTGCCTTTTTAATTCTAGTGTAAAAATAGGAAGCTGAATATATTGATAGATAGTAGAAATACACCGAAGGGAGGAGCAGAGGGAAAGAAGAAAGAGGGGTAGAGAGGGTGGGAGAGAGGATCGGAGGGAGGGTGAGATGGAAGGGAGGGAGTGTATTGGGAGAGAGGAGTGATAGAGGGGGAGGGGAAGTAGGGTAGAGGGGAATGTTGGAGGGGAGAAAGGAAAGTTGGAGGGAGGTGAAAGAAAGGGTGTATGGAGGGTTGAAGTGGTATATTGGGTTTGTATTTTGGGGAGTATTCTTGACAAGGATGGCTGTGTTTATTGTTCAATGTTATATGGCCCCGGTTATGCACAGTATATATGTGACTGTATGAAATGAAAATGAAAATGAAAATAAAACATATTTGAAACAAAAATTGGGTCCTATGTTCTGGCTGCGCTTTTTTTTTAATATACGGAGGCCTGTGTGCGCGCTCTAGTTGTTAAACCGTTAAAATTTCTGCGTTTGTTACGAATCTGGGTGGTTTAATAAGTGTCATATGTATATTAGATATGCTAATTATGCAAATGGGTTGTCGTGGATCAGATTGTATCCTACTGCATTTCTGCCTGTGACCTGATCTTTACGGGCACCGCATTTCGGAAAAAAGCAGTAAAAAACGAGACGCCTTAGCAATCGGCACGTTAGGAATATTTGTTTCGGTAGCTGGCCTCAATCTTGGCCGATTGGGTTTGCGATTAGCCAATGAGTCGTTGAAAAATCAGATGACCCTTTGTATGAGAATATGACCTTCAGAGCTTTTTCTAATTTCTAATCTGTTGATTCTCCTGATTCTCTGAGCCAGTTCCAGGTTTTTTTTAAAAACATGGGAGCAGAGAAATGGATTCCACAACTGTCTCACTTAGCAGCAGAAATCTTGGCCTCAATTGAGGTCGTAAATCAACAAACACCTGTAGTGTTTGCTTGCAAAATGGCACCTGCTACATTCTTGGGTGGTTGTGTGTGCTTGTGTCTATGTGGAGGGCACAAACATCTACGGACTTTCCTTCAGAAACCAAGGCCCCATAGATTTTCTTCCCTGGACTGGGATAGAGAAGAGACTTACTTGATTCTAATCCTCCTCCTCCTCCTCCTCCTCCTCCTCCTCCTCCTCCTTATTCTTCTAATTCTTCTAATTCTAATTCTAATTCTTCTTCTTCTTCTTCTTCTTCTTCTTCTTCTTCTTCTTCTTCTTCTTCTTCTTCTTCTTCTTCTTCTTCTTCTTCTTCTTCTTCTTCTAATTCTAATTCTTCTTCTTCTTCTTCTTCTAATTCTAATTCTTCTAATTCTTCTTCTTCTTCTTCTTCTTCTTCTTCTTCTTCTAATTCTAATTCTTCTAATTCTTCTTCTTCTTCTTCTTCTTCTTCTTCTTCTTCTTCTTCTTCTTCTAATTCTTCTTCTTCTTCTTCTTCTTCTTCTTCTTCTTCTTCTAATTCTAATTCTAATTCTAATTCTAATTCTAATTCTATTCTCCTCCTCCTCCTTCTTCTAATTCTTCTTCTTCTTCTTCTTCTTCTTCTTCTTCTTCTTCTTCTTCTTCTTCTTCTTCTTCTTCTTCTTCTCCTCCTCCTCCTCCTCCTCCTCCTCCTTCTCCTAATTCTAATTCTAATTCTAATTCTAATTCTTCTAATTCTAATTCTCCTCCTCCTCCTCCCTTTGCTTCTTCTTCTTCCTCCTCCACCCCTCCTCCTCCTCCTCTTCTCCTCCTACATCTTTTCCCTTTTCTCCTTCTTCCTCCTCCTCTTCTTCGTTTCCTCCTCCTCCCCTTCCCCCTCCTCCCCGTTGTGTTCTTCTCCCTGCATATGAACAACAAAAAAGATATCTTCAAAGAAAATGAAAACACAGCCGCTATTCCTGCACAGCTGTCAATACCCCCTTATTTCGATTTTTAATGCTTCAGAGCTTGCGATCACAAAGGGATAGTAGTAATACTCTTTGTGAAGAAGTTGTGTCATATGAATAATTAAAAGGGCTTCCGTTTCTTTATATTAGTATCTCAGGTCCCCTCCAGGGCTGAGAAAGATTAGCATAATAAATAAACACGGCCCCTCCCATATTCAGTCTGTTTAAAACAAAGGGATATTATAAACGTTCTTCTTTCATAAACGGGGCTCGCAAAATTCTAGCTATACCTGAGACAAGTTGAGAAGTCTAAAAGTTTAATTGAGAATAATCCTGTTTGGAGTTTTATAAGGGATTTGGAACTTTTGGAAACGGAATTTTAGGCAAGCAACAGGGAAATCGTAACGTGCCTAACAAGAAGAGCTGAAAAATTCTAGAACTGTCTATAATTCCGTAATCCCTCCAGAAAAATAAATAAATGAAAAGGGAGGTGTTAATGACAATACAATGCAGCTAACAGACTCCGGGGAATTTTATAAGTTAGCAAGTTAGCTGTTTCTTGGCAGCTTTTTGGAGGTGGTTTGCCATTGCTTTTTTCTTAGGGCTGAGAGTGAGCGACGGGCTCAAAGTCACACAGTTGGATTTGGGGCTGAAGGCACATCTAAAACTTGGGGCTTCTAACCCAGCACCTTGAATAGCTAAAGATCAAGCTAATTGGGAGGGGGAAGGGGGGGAGACTCAATGACTTAGCAGGGATTTGAACACTGACAATGAAATGGAATGTGTCTTCATTTAGAAATAAGCTCCATTAAATTAATGATAATTACAGCCAGATAAAAGTCTTGCGAGGACACAAACTTCCTGCTTCTATTTTTATACTCCAAATGTTATGCCATGCTGGGCAGTAAATATCATGGGTGAATTGATCAATACAATGCAATCCCTAGTGGTTTTGAATATCTTTCTTTCTTTCTTTCTTTCTTTCTTTCTTTCTTTCTTTCTTTCTTCCTTCCTTCCTTCCTTCCTTCCTTCCTTCCTTCCTTCCTTCCTTTTTCCTCCCTCCCTCCTTTTTTCTTTCTCTTTCTCTTTCTCTTTCTCTTTCTCTTCCTTCCTTCTTCCTTCCTTTTCTCTCTCTCCCACCCTCCCTTCCTCTTTCTTTCTTTCTTTCTTTCTTTCTTTCTTTCTTTCTTTCTTTCTTTCTTTCTCACTCTCTCTCTCTCTCTCTCTCCCCCTTTCTCCCTTCCTTCCTTCCCTCTCTCTCCCTTTGCTTTTCCTTTTCCCTTTCCCACTCTTTCTCTTTCCCCTCCTTCTCTTTCATTCTCTTTTTTCTTTCTGTTTCTCTTTCTCCCTGTTTCTTAAACTTCATTAAAGCTGGAGAATGTCAATATATTAACCTTCCCATCCAGAATACAAGTGAAGAAGAAAAAGAAAGGGGGAGAAAAAAAAAACCCTGGATACTGAAAGATCATCCGACTTCACTGCTATCCATTCTTGTCGGCTGGAAGCATTGTCTGAGATGAAACGGATGTGTCGAAAATGAAAAACGCTATTTCAAGGCTAAATTATTAATTGAAGGACATGAAAGAAGAAAGGGAGGCAGGCAGCTTTTCTGATCCACCTCCCCTATTCTCTGAATCCAGTCGCCACTCCAGTTTTCACAAGTACCTTTTCTTTAATCAGATTAGCTTTAATCAGATGCTCCTTCTTCCCCCTGCCTCTGATGTGCCATCACTGACAAGGCGTGGTTTTTTGCTTCTAATGCTCTCCTTGATGGTTTCTGAAGGTTTGAGGCACTTCTGTCTCAATGTGACATTCCACTTTGGATGTGACTCACCTGCACGTGTCCTTTCGCATAGCCGGAGAACAATCTCAGGTGTGACTGTTTCCACAGTAAGCAGCTAATGAAAATAAAAGGGGAGAGCATGTCGCTGAGTCACTGCAACCCGTATCAGAAGCATGTTATTCAAAGGAGAAACGTTACATTTTCAAACATCGTGGCACTGTGGGAGAGCGGGAGAAAGAAAGTGTAGATCTTTTGTTTATTTTTTTCCAGAACTAAATTGAGAATGTTGAGCTTTTTATCCAGAGCTTGAAGTTTAGACTGGTGTTCTATCTTGAAGCCAAGATGAGTCAAGCTAATTCATGACTGGTTTTTTTTTATTTTTAATAAAAAAAATTCATCCATAGTAGATGCAAATAGATCAAAGGTGAAATCCAGCAGGTTCTAACCGGTTCTGGAGACCCGGTAGCGGAAATTTTGAGTAGTTCGGAAGACCGGTAAATACCACCTCTGGCTGGCCACGCCCCCATCTATTCTCTGCCTCCCGAGTCCCAGCTGATCGGGAAGGAATGGGGATTTTGCAGTAACCTTCTCCTGCCATGCCCACCAAGCCACACCCATAGAACCGGTAGCAAAAAAATTTGAATCCCACCACTGAAATAAATCCCTCCTAGCCTTATCCCAGATTAAAAATAAAATCTATCCCAACTCTTGCTTCAGTAGGTCAATTTGATTGCAGAATAGGTGGAAGGGAAGACCTCCTAAACCCGTGATGGCGAACCTATGGCACGACTGCCAGAGGTGGTCCCTCTCTGTGGGCATGCGTGCCATTGCCAATTTCTCTTCTATTTTCAGTGCTCCGGTCAGCTGGTCTTCGCGTGCGCCAGAGCACCAGAAAAACAGCCTGAAAACGCTCCCAAAACGGCCCCCAAATGCCCCCAACTTAGGCCATTTTCAGGTCATTTTGGGGCCATTTTTTTGGCTAAAAACAACCCCCAAAACCAGGCATGCGCACGCCAGCTAGTTTTCAGTTTCTGGCACTCTGGCATGCACACATGCACACACATTTTGGTTTGGGCACCCAGTGCCAAAAAGCTTGGCCATCCCTCAAGTTCTTTGAAACTCCACAACTGTTGGCGTGGAGCTCTCCATGGTGCTGAAAACAGTTAGCAATAGCAGTTAGACTTATATACCGCTTCATAGGGCTTTCAGCCCTCTCTAAGCGGTTTACAGAGTCAGCATATCACCCCCAACAACAATCCGGGTCCTCATTTTACCCACCTCGGAAGGATGGAAGGCTGAGTCAACCCTGAGCCTGGTGAGATTTGAACTGCAGAACTGCAGTCAGCTGAAGTAACCTGCAGTGCTGCATTTAACCATTGCGCCACCTCGGCTCTGTTCAAGGCATGGTGGTCCCCTTTTAGAGCCCTGCATGACATGGGCCCAGCTTATCTGAGGAACCTGTCAATGGGACTGGCCCACTCCACCCACGCTGGCAGAGGAGACACATGGTGGAACCCCATTGGTCAAGGAATCCTAGCTGATGGGGTCCAAGAGAAGAATCTTCTCTGCTATGGCTCCTGCGCTCTGAAACACCTTATCCTCCAGCTGATATCTGCTCCCACCCTTCGGGCCTTCCATAAGAGACCTGGCTCTGCCAGATGGCTTCAGGACCCAACGGGGGACTATCACACCGAAGGTGGTTGATGGACGAATAGCAGATCCCACCCACCCTGCCTGGACAGCCTGCTCCCACCCTCCCCATCTTAATTAAAATTTGCATTTTACTGTTATTAGTAATATTTAGATCTCACAATTTTAATATTTTAAATGTTGTAAGTCCAACCTGTACCACATCTATATGTATAGTATGTCTGTCTGTCTGTCTATCATCAATCTATCTATCATCTATCTATCTATCTATCTATCTATCTATCTATCTATCTATCTATCTATCTATCTATCTATCTATCTAATCTCTTTTTCTTCCCTCTAACCATCATCCATTTATCCACCCACCCACCTATCCACCTACCTGCCCTACCTCTCTGTCTGTCTGTCTGTCTGTCTGTCTGTCTGTCTATCTATCTATCTATCTATCTATCTATCTATCTATCTATCTATCTATCTATCTATCTATCTATCTATCACCTACCTACCTACCTACCTACCTACCTACCTACCTACCTACCTACCTACCTACCTATCTATCTATCTATCTATCTATCTATCTATCTATCTATCTATCTATCTACATCATCCATCACCTATCATCCATCTCTTTCTCTCTTCTATCTATCTATATCTATCATGTCTCTCTGTCATCCACCCATCCATCTCTCTCTCCCTGCCTACCTATCATCTTTCTACCTATCATCTCTCTCTTTCTCATCTATCTATCTATCTATCTATCTATCTATCTATCTATCTATCTATCTATCTATCTATCATCCATCTCTTTCTCTCTTCTTATATCTATCATCTCTCCCTCATCCATCTCTCTCCACCCACCACCCACCCATCCACCCACCCATCTATCATCCGTCTGTCTGTCCGTCCGTCCGTCCATCCGTCCATCCATCCATCCATCCATCCATCCATCCATCCATCCATCCATCCATCCATCCATCCATCCATCCATCCATCTATCTATCTATCTATCTATCTATCGTAACCATGTGTCTGTCTGTCCGTCCATCTACCTGTCTCTAGTCATCTGCCTACCTGTCTACCTATGTAAATCTAGATTCCCAGTTGAATGGCAGCAGGTGGTGGATTTCAGATTTGTGACCAAGGACAGGTAGCATTTTCCCTGCGATAGATTTCTGTATCCAATTCTGTGATGGAGAGGCTGAGGGGAATTAAGTAAGTGCAAAGCACTCCATGATGTCAGATGGATTCAGATTGGTTTATTAACCTCATTCCTGCAATAAGTCCATTCTCCAGCACAAAAGTTACCAGAAGGCCTCTTCCATTTCATACACAGCAGGATTTTTGCCGCAAAAAAGACATAAGACACACCGACGAGAGATGATCGTATCTTTTTAATTCCAAAAGGATTTCTAAGTAGCTTTTCTCTCAATTAGATGTAAATGGAATTGGTGGATTTGACCGCATTTGATCTCTTAAGACTTGAAAGGGAGGAAGAATTGGGAACAATTGATTATTAAATGGGGATCAAAATCTCGACAGACAAAATCAGAGATTAGACTAGTTATTAAATGATATTTTCTACATATATATCTATATTTTGCAGTGCCGGAGAGGGACTCTATCTTCTCAATCAGCGAGAAAACAAACAGATTTTAGATTATCTTGGGACGGGGACTTAATTCGGCTTCCGTTACAGTTAGATTCATCTGTTTGCTTCTGCTTTCTATTTAATTAGTGGTGAGCCCTATTTTGAAATATTATTATTTGGGGATGCCGCTGGTTTATTCATTATATCTAATGGGGTTTTAAACTATCTTTCATGCTAAATTATCTTTTCTGAGGCATTTCTCAAATACCACAAGAAGATTGTTTGAGACAACAACCTTTTAAAAATATGATTAATTATTATGTATACCACTTTCCATTTATTTCTTCATCACATTCGCTGTAAGATTTGAGACAAATGTTTCCTTATGTACAAGAGCCTTTGGGTTATTATGTCTTATTTCTATTTCGTTATAGCAGCACCGGGGCCAAATACAGATAAATCCTCAGCTTACGACGACTGTTGAGGTCAACATGCCCCACAGAGGTCCCTCCTATCTGATCCCCTTCTCTCCTTCTGTCTAATTCCTTAGCATCAGAGTGTTTTCAGGTGGGGAGGGGCAGTAGAATGTCTAAACTCCAATTCGCAGGCTGGATGAATCAAGCACTGGCCACACCCACACCCAAGTGGCAGTTGGAACATAGCTCTTTTCAGATGAGGAGGGGGAGTAGAACGTCTAACTCCATAGCATCTTAATAATACTATAAGAAATACTAATGATCTGATGGTCATTTTGAAAAATCCTTTCTTAGCAAGCACCTAGAAGCTAAGAGGAACATGCGTGCCAAATTCCAAGTTTTGTAGGCTTTATGGTTCTGGAGATTTTGTGATGATGCATGAGTGGTATTTCTTATATATATATATATATATATATATATACGCAAAAAGCAACGAAGAAGAGAACGAGAAAGCATATTGCATTATATAGGGAAAAATCACGCAATCTGACGTTTAGGTAAATCATTAAACCATGACTACTTAAATTAATATTAATTATTCTTAACGTTGCACTGATTGAGTGTCACTTTATAAATAAGGAGTGAGTGCTTTCATCTATAATCTAAGATGGTGACTAGGGAATAACGTTGCACCGAACAATTATTGCACATAAAGTGCCTAATTTAATAGAATAATTCCTAATTCAACATCAAATTCAATTCTTTAGGCTACAATTATATTTATCGCACCCCACTTATGATTTTGAAAATATCCAGCCAAAACATAACATTAATTAGGCCACATCATATGCGCAAATATCTTGTCCCACTCATATCTTTTTTTCATTTTTCTCCAATTCTCTTCAATTCTTGGAAACTGCCTGGACAAGTCCCTGCAGAGACTCGGAAAGATTTGAGATGGTGTCAGCTGGCAAATTTTATAGCCTTATAGAGTGCTCAGTTGTAGCTCTGTAGGGAGAAGACTTCTGGTACAGATAGTGCTCAACCTAAGGCCACAATGTTGTGGCCTGCCAGTGGTCAGAGGAGCTGGTGGCAGAGTCGGACAGTGAGGAGGTTGGGGAGGAACATGGGCCAGTCCTGGAGGCTGGGGAAGGTGCATTAGAGGCAGAGATGGGACCAAGGCCTTCTGGCAGTAATCAGGTGCCTAAGGAGCTAGACAGCAGTGAGGCAGAGGAACAGTTGGAGCCTGTTCCCAATGCGCGCATGCGCAGAGCTGCCAGAAGAAGAGAACAGCTAAGAAATCAGGGTCAACTTGAAAGTAAAATCACAGGTGGAAAGTGATTGGCCCCTTCCATAGGACATAAAATAAGAACCAAAGGGGAGTGGGCTTTTGCAGGAAACAATTCCTTCCTTCCTTCCTTCCTTCCTTCCTTCCTTCCTTCCTTCCTTCCTTCCTTCCTTCCTTCCTTCCTTCCTTCCTTCGTTAGATTCATTTTCAGGAGTGTGAAGATCTGTCTGAGAATCGCAGAGACTCTGTGCCCAGTCTTATAAATATGGCAGCTTTCCAAGATAGATAAGGTCTGTAGTCATAAATACTCCTTTGAAAGAGGCGTTTACCAGACCTTGGCTGAATGTGAATGAGAGGAATTCACATTTATTTAATAAAGGGGTTTTTGTCGGGACCAGGACTCTGCCTCCTGCTTTTTGGGGAAAGCCTCGGTCACAACACGCAATTTCTGTTGCTTCGTCCCATTTTACAACCTTTCTTTCCATAGCTGTAAAGAGAATCACTGCAGTTCTTAAGTTAGTAGCTGGTTGTTAAGTGAGCCTGTCATGAAAAAGCACCTTTGGGACAACCATGACCTGGATGACTGAGAATCTCTGTACACTTGTAGATGACATATTTTGCACAAATATATCCCTTGATATGGTGGCAGCAACAAGAGACACCCACAACGGTTATTTCGGGGATTTCAGACTGTGTAATTCTATCCAGAACAGGCTGAACAAACTCCAACAAAAAGAAGATTTTAAGGTTAAAGGAAATACGTTAATTGGCCTTGAATTCATACATTCAGATCAGGTTTCATACAAGTATAAGGAGATTCACCGGCCAGATTCTGGCAGATCCAGCAAAGAAGGTAGGCAGAATATATATTTTTTCAAGACTGCCTGAGTCAATTGCTCTCTGGATACCACTACCTGTGACCTTAATCTTGCGTAGCAGACCCTGATCAAAAGCTTGTTCAAGGTGGTTGACCCTCTACAATAGGAAAGTAATAGAGGGGGGATGTGAGAGCAGTCTCCCAGTATTTGAGGGGCTGCCCCAAAGAAGAGGGAGTCAAGCTATTATCCAAAGCACCCGAAGGCAGGACAAGAAGCAATGGGTGGAAACTGATCAAGGAGAGAAGCAACTTAGAACTAAGGAGAATCTTCCAACCAGTGAGGACAGCTGGCCTCCAGAAGTTGTGGGTGCTTCATCAGAGGAAAGACTGGACAGCCACTTGTCGGAAATGGTCTAGGGTCTCCTGCTTGAGCAGGGGGCTGGATTAAGACCTCCAAGGTTCCTTCCAGCTCTATTCTGATTCTGAGTTGGGAGGGACTTTAGAGGTCTTCTAGTTCAACCCCCTGCTGAAACAGGAGACCTACATGATCCCGGTCTTTTTTTTGAAAACTTCCAGTGTTGGAGCATTCTCAACTTCTGGAGGCAAGCTGTTCCACTGGTTAATTGTTTTCACTGTCAGGAAATTTCTCCTGAGTTCTAAGTTGCTTCTCTCCTTGATTAATTTCCACCCATTGCTTCTTGTCTTATCTTCAGGTGCCTTGGAGAATAGTTTGACTCCCTCTTCTTTGGGGCAGCTCCTCAAAATTGGAAGACCGCTATCATGTCTCCCCTAGTCCTTCTTTTCATTAAACTGGACTTACCCAATTCCTGCAACTGTTCTTCATATGTTTTAGTCTCCAGTATCCAAACAGCTGTGAACCATAACACATCTTCTCAATCTCCTTTGTCAGTAACTTTACACTTTTTGGTCAACGTGAGGTTGACCAAATGGTTGAAAATGAACCAGATCTTGAATAACTTGAAGAATGAGTCCCATAAAAGAATGAAATGGAGCGGAGCGGAAGAGCTAGAAGGGGCCTTGGAGATCTTCTAGTCCAGCCCCCTGCTCAGGCAGGAAACCCTATATACCATTTCAGACAAATGGTTGTCCAATCTCTTCTTCCTGAACATGTTGGATATTCTATCCCTAGGTGGAATAGTTTTAGACTATTGGCTTCAGGCGCCCATTAGCTGCGTGAGATAATAATGTTCTACCATCTGTATGATTGTAGGAAAGAGACTTTCTGGAGCAGGTTTTTAAAAATTCACAGAATGTAAATGTTCTGTCTTTGGGGGGTGGGAGAAAGCTTATCAAATATTCAAAAGTAGGTAGGGAAATAATGAAGAGCAGTATATTGTAACCGAGACGGATGACGCTAACGGAGATCAACAGAGGAGGCTGGGATGAAAGTGTGAATGTGTCGATATAACCCACCATCTCTCCATGCTGGGCTTGTTTCGTGCAATTTCTGCTCTCAACAATAGTCCTCTATTGTTGAAGAGCCGAGGTGGCGCAGTGGTTAAATGCAGCACTGCAGGCTACTGCTAGATCAGCAGTTCAGCGGTTCAAATCACACCGGCTCAAGGTTGACTCAGCCTTCCATCCTTCCGAGGTGGGTAAAATGAGGGACCCAGATTGTTGGGGGCAATATGCTGACTCTCTGTAAACCGCTTAGAGAGGCCTGAAAGGCCTATGAAGTGGTATATAAGTCTACTGCTATTGCTCTTTCCAAAAGGCAGCTTCCAGACAGAGCATCATTGCTTGCGTTCCCCTTAAATTGCATTCCTAGTTTACGTTTAGAGTCGTCTTCTCATCTCTTCTCTGTAATCCGTCTCCAGTGGGATGCCTTAAAACACGTGGCAGCATTTAGCTGGGTTCTTATTAATCTCCGGCTTTCTTAATAATATTGGCGCCGAAAACTGTATCATTTCGTAGGAAGACGCGCTACAGAGTGCAGATTGCTCATAAATTGCTCAGAGGCAGCTATTCCGGAAGACGTACAGCAGAGAGACCACGAGTATCTCCATGTTATACTTGCATTAAATGTCATCCAGCAATTTGTGCTCGCGGTATCTGCTCTTCTCTACTTGGGGCCTATGAATTATTGCTTCAGATAATAAATTCTGCATTTCCCCCCCCCCCCATCTTTTTTTTTCCTAGGTTGCTGGTTGCGTCAGATTACTCAGCTCAGTCTTCCATCTGATTCTATTTATTGCCAGCAATTTTGAATTTCTAACACTAATCCCTGACTAATTACAGCTGCTATTTTGGGAGGTTGGGGAATACCTGGATGAGAATCGCGTTCTCTGAGAAGGCGTAAATAGGATGGATTAGAATGGCTATTACCTGGTTTAATCTGTGCTTCTACTCATGTTATCTGGCTTCTCCTAAAAAAAAACAAAATTGAAGACTTAAGCAGTCTGGTGCAGGAATTTAAGTGCTGGGCTAGAAGCAGAGCGAGAGTTCGGTTCTAGTCTCATCTATCAAACAGGACACCTTAAATCAGGGGTGTCCAAACTTGGGAACTTTAAGACTTGTGGACTTCAACTCCCAGAATTCCCCAGCCAGCCAGCTGGGGAATTCTGGGAGTTGAAGTCCACAAGTCTTAAAGTTCCCAAGTTTGGACACTCCTGCCATAAATGAAAGAAAAGTGGGAGAGAACCAGAGGTGGGTTGCTCCCGGCTCGGCCCGGATCAGCTGAACTGGTAGTAGCGCCGGCAGGAGGCTCCGCCCACCCACCCGGACACTTCTACGCATGTGCAGAAGTGTCAAGCGCCCGAACCGGTAGTAAAAAAATTGCCAACCTACCACTGGAGAGAACGTAGTAGAGATAATCCTTGATTTACTACAGTTCATTGAGTGACCGTTCAAAAGGTATGGTGTGGTGGTCTAAAGGTGGAGCTCTCGCCTCACACTCGAGAGGCTGTGAGTTCGATCCTAGGTAGAGGCAGATATTTCTCTCTCTGGGCACGATGAGAATATATCTGCTGAACAAAACTCCGCATTGGCGACAGGGAATGGCATCCGGCCAGGAAACAGTCTGCTAGCCCAGACTCAGGGGGCTATCCCAGAGAAGAATGGCCTACTTTCCAAAAGCACCACAGGGCAGGACAAGGAGTGAGAGGTAGTAGATCCTTAAAGAGAGAAGCAACCTAGAACTGAGGAGAAATTTCCTGACACTGAGGACAATTAACCAGCGGAACAACTTGCCACCAGAAGTTGTGGGTGCTCCATCACTGGAGGTTCTGAAGGAGAGATTGGACAGCCACTTGTCTGAAATGGTATACGGCCTCCTGCCTGAGCAGTGGGTTGGACTAGAAGACCTCCAAGGTCCCATCCATGCCTGTTACTCTCTATTCTCAGTCCATGTTAAGTCCTGGGGACTGCCAGGAGTAGTCCTTATATTTTTTCTGGGCAAGATTTTGGAAGTGGCTTGCTATTTCTCAAAGACATTTGTCAAAGTGATGTCCACAAGCTCCTAAAACCCCCAAATCCCTTTAGAGCATTGGAAAAAGGGATCGATAGCCATTCAGGGATCAGGAATGCAATCTATTTCCCCCGGCGTTCAACAGTGGGTCTCTAACAGATTTCTAAACATTTAAAAACCCACCGAGGCTCCCAGTGAACAGTGCTGTTTTTAAGTAAGGTTTATACATGTTAGCACAGAGTATTAAAAAGGAAGGTTTTTTCTTTCTTTCTGTAATGTTTCCTTTTCTTTCCTGAATATTGGCAGTTTAAATTAACCCAATTGTTCATTAGTCATATACCTGCTAATAAAACCTGACAAACTTAATTGGGCATCCGTCAAAAATCCAGCCAGCGACTAAGTATTTATACTAAATTCACGAGGATGTAGTAGTGGCTGTGTTCTGGATGACTGTAAAGCAAATACTTTTTGATTTCCTTAAAATACTTTCCATTCCAGCCTGCCATTAATTTAATTACATTTAATTAGTATGGCAATAAAAGAGCCACTACCTTAATTCCCTAGTCTGTTTCCTGGAATTTTATTCCTAAGAGAAATAGGACAAGTTACTGATTAACCACCGAATGGGTCTGGAGGACAAGCAAGGCTGCAGTAATGGATGCTGTGCCACACACAAGCTGTGTATAGATTGTAAAATTAGCACCACTATTAATTATCGCCAACTCTTTGTCCTTTGACTTACCAAACCTAAAGCAAATGCTTTTACCTTCTTGGGTTTGTGACTCCAGAAAAGTCACTAAAAAAGTGGTTTGGTTCTCGACTTGCAACTGTTCACTTAATGACTGTCTGAAGTTACAACGGCAATGAAACAAGTGACTTACAACTGGTCCTCAGATTTACCACTGTTGCAACCTCCCATATCTTGTCGTCATGTGATCACAATTCAAGTGCTTGGAGAGCCGAGGTGGTGCAGTGGTTAGAGTGGTGTACTGGAGGCCACTGTTATCTGCAGTTCGGCGGTTCTAATCTCACCGGCTCAAGGTTGACTCAGCCTTCCATCCTTCCGAGGTGGGTAAAATGAGGACCCAGACTGTGGGGGCGATATGCTGACTCTTTAAACCGCTTAGGGAGGGCTGAAAGCCCTATGAAGCGGTATATAAGTCTAACTGCTATTGCTATTGCTATTGCTATTTGTTTAGGATGTTTGTAGAGTCCTAGGATTGTGTCACACCGGTTTGGTCTAATGGTTAATCCAAAAACCAGGGGATTGTGAGTTCTAATCCCAACAGGTATGAAAGCCAGCTAGGTGTCTTTGGGCCAATCACTAGGAGACAGTGAATTCTAGTCCTGTTTTAGGCATGAAAGCCAGCTGGGTGACTTTAGGCCAATCACCTGGAGACAGTGAATTCTAGTCCCACCTTAGGCATGAAAGCCAGCTCGGTGACTTTGGGTCAATCACCAGGAGACAGTGAATTCTAGTCCTGTCTTAGGCATGAAAGCCTGCTGGGTGATTTTAGGCCAATCACCAGGAGACAGTGAATTCTAGTCCTGTCTTAGGCATGAAAGCCTGCTGGGTGATTTTAGGCCAATCACCAGGAGACAGTGAATTCTAGTCCTGTCTTAGGCATGAAAGCCAGCTGGGTACACAGATGACTTACTCTCTGGAGACAAATATTTGTGGAGGTAAGACATCCCTAACACCCCTCAGGGTGTATGTTTTGTTAAGATACAGCCTTTTGTGCCTTCAAGTATCTTCTACTGTACTGCTGTAAAGTGGCTTCTACTGTACAGCACAGTGGAGTTGCCCTGGTAATGCCTTCACAGTACTCCACAAGGGGTCTCCCTCTGGTAATGGGGGAAAATCCAACTTTAGAAATTGGTCTGGACATTTCCCTCCCCCCTATAAATAAATACCCAGGCGATGCTGAGTTATCAGCTAGTTTATCATAATGAATGATTGCCAAGATTAGTGTAAGTGAAGAAAAGCCTGGGGCATTAGCATGTCATTTTGCCTTCTGCCATCCCATCCGAGAGTTTAATTATATTCTCTTCTCGGCTGGCAAACATGATCACGATACTTGAAAGGTGATTCAGTATCGCCTAATTTGTTTATATTAAAAAAAAAAGTCTTATGTAATTTGCACTCGGTTCGTCCGACTTTGAATCGTGGTAGGTCGGAGGTGATATCCCCCACCCCAGGAAAATCTATTTGCGTCTGCAGGGTTTATGTGGAATTGTCACATCAATAAATGTGCAGGAGACACAATGCCTCAGCTTGCGGGGGACCGAAGAGGAGGAGGAAAAAAAAGAAAAATTAAAACCAGAGACCTGGGAAGTTAATTTTATTCCCATGCCGAGAATGCTGAAAAGGGAGTTGGGTGTTTGCTTTGGCTCTGGTGGGGTTCCCCCCCTTTTTCCCTCGTGACCCGTCAAAACCGCGGTCGACTAAAGCGTGCCCGACGAAAGCGCGTACGTGACGTCATCAGCAGCGCGACAAATAAAATTAAAAAATAAATTAAATTAAAATTAAAATAAAATTAAAGCAAGCCGATTCACATAAAGGTAGGGGTTAGGTTTAGGGTTAGGGTTAGGTTAAGGGTTAGGGTTAGGGTTAGGGTTACGTTAAGCGTTAGGGTTAGGTTTAGGGTTAGGTTAAGGGTTAGCGTTAGGTTTAGCGTTAGGTTAAGGGTTAGGCTTAGGGTTAGGTTTAGGGTTAGGTTTGGGGGGGTTAGGGTAAGGTTTTCACTTTAATTTTAAATTACCGCTCACAACGCGATGTTTTCGTCGTGCTGTGATGATGTCACGTACGCGCTTTCGTCGAGCGCGCTTTAGCCTACCACGGTTTTGTGGTGGAAACCCTTTTTCCTACCAATAAATATGGAATTCATGTCTCATCGTGCATGCAACCTGTTTTGGGAAACCTCGCGGGAGATATCACACAAGTTATGTGATGAGTTTGAAATTAATCCAGGTTTCTGTTATGCTTGGTCATTCTCCATTCTGCACTGAAAATGGACAGTAGACACCTTAGCAAAGGCATTTTGATATGGAATCCTTACATTTGATCAGCCCAAAGGTGCATTTATTCATATTATAGAAAAACACCACCTCTTGAGACCCATTTTATAAAAAAAAAAATATATCACAGGAAATAGGCAAGTTTTTCTTTTAATTCTCTTTTTTTTTTATGTTCACATTCGTTAGTTTTTGTGTAATGCCTGGAAATTTTGGTTGCTAAGTGAAATATTTCTTAAGAGAGTTTTGCTTCGTTTTATTGAGGCCACAATGCTTAAGGCAGTGTTTCTCAATCTTAGCGACTTTAAGTCCTGTGGACTTCAACTCCCAGAATTCCCCAGCCAGCTATGCTGGCTGGGGGATTCTGGGAGTTGAAATCCACAGGAATTAAAGTCGCCAAGGTTGAGAAACACTGGCTTAAGGGAATGGTTGCAGTTGTTAAGTTAGTAACACAAGGTTGTTTAAGTGAATCTGGCTTCCCCCATTGACGACACTGGTCAGACGGTCGCAAAAGGGGAACACCGGGGGCACTGCAACCGTCATAAGTACATGCCAGTTTCCAAGCATCTGAATTTTGGCCATGTGACCAAGGAGATGCTGCAACGGTTGTAAGTGTGAACAATGGTCATAAGTCGCTTTTTTCAGTGATGTCGTAACTTTGAATGGTCACTAAATGAACAAGAATCATGAACAGAGCCTAGGTGGCGCAGTGGTTAGAGTGCTGTACTGCAGCCACTTCAGCTGACTGTTATCTGCAATTCAGCGGTTCTAATCTCACCGGCTCAGGGTTGACTCAGCCTTCCATCCTTCCGAGGTGGGTAAAATGAGGACCCGGATTGTTGTTGGGGGCAATATGCTGACTCTGTAAACCGCTTAGAGAGGGCTGAAAGCCCTAGGAAGCGGTATATAAGTCTAACTGCTATTGCTATTGCTATAGAATCACCTGTATTCCAAAGAAATGTATTTGTATATTTTTTTTTTGTTCTTTTAAATGCATCAGGCTTTTAACAAGAAACTCACGCCGAAGACACTAGTATAAATGGGGGAATGTGGTTATCTTTCACCAGATAGTTTAGCTGCCTTTTCTTTCTTTTCTTTTTCTTTTTAAAAAAAATTGCATTATTTTTATTTCAGAAATCTTGGATGGATGCTTTGGTTGAAATCCGAACCCCGATTTGCTGAAACTCGCTGACAAGAGATTTCCACCCGAGGAACCTCCTTGAAAAGTAAGTTAGCAATTACTTTCCCTCTCTCTCTCTCTCTCTCTCTCTCCCTCCCTCCCTCCCTCCCTCCCTCCTCTCTCTCTCTCTCTCTCTCTCTCTCTCTTTCTCTCTTTCTCTCTCCCTCCCTCTCTCTCTCTCTCTCTGGAAAATGTATGCAACGGGGATGTGTTTAAACAAATAATTGATGGGCATCAAAACAATGGCTGCCAGCGTGAATAAGCAGGCGTTCTGAAGCGCAATCGTCTGAATTTGCAGACGAGCCGTGTGTGCGGATTTGTGTGTGTGAGTGTGTTTACTCCTCCATTTTTATTGTTCAGCAGATGGCATGTGGAAATGCGTTGGGATTTGTAAAATAAGAAGTCGGGAGATTCTTAAGAGGTTATCCTAGCTTTTAAGATAGGCACGTGCAGGGTTATCCTCCAATTGCAACTATTTGGTATTGGTATTGGTATTTATTCGATTTGTTAAGCCGCCCTATTCCCGAAGGGACTCAGCTCACCTGTGCTGCCAGACACCATCGCCCCACACGCACTCACCACCTCCTATGCTGGCCACACCCACTCTCCTTCCCTAGGGCTTATTTTGGGGGTAGGGTTTATATTAGGCACACAGACAAAAACCAGACTGGGGCTTATTTTCGAGGTAGGTCATGTTTTTCAGGGAAACATTTCTAAGTACCTGTTGTTATATTTCTTTTACCTCTGGTGCACAGTTGCTGTCCGTGTTCCAAATAGCATCCAAAAGTAAATCAGAGTCCGAGCCAAAGGATTCCTCAAAGTTCCAATTGATTAAGAGAGACATGTTGGCACATCTGGGAAAACCCAAATCTGAAAGCTTCCCGGTTTCCCCCACCCAGTTGAAAGTTCCAGATCTTCCCCCCCCCCACACCCACCAGTCCATCCCATGATCCAATCTCCCACTGCCATGCTGGCAGCTTCCACCCATCCAGTTCCAGTCAGGTGCAGAGGTGCAGAGACAAAGGATGACCTTGGTTTCTAGAAAGAATGTTGTTATGGCTACATAGCATCTAACTCCGTACAATCCCCAACTCCCATTTTCCCCACAATAGAAAAAGGCATAGTAGAATAATAGAACGTGTGGCAGGCCTGAGATCCAAAAGAAAAGATGGCTACAGGCCTGACAGTTGCATTCTTCTAAATTTTTTATTCCTTCCTAAGACGGGGGTGTATTGCTTCTTCATGGGGGGGGGGAAGAGGATCCATCATATATGGGCCTTTCAAATGTACTGCGGTGATGTTTGTGCATTCGTCACATCTCCCAGTAGTACGTACTTAATCCTTGCTGTGCAGGATTGGCCCCCAACGCATGTTTTTAAGGCGATCACAGCCTTAAAAGGCGTGTTCCTCATCTCTGTTGCTCTTGTTGTAAGAAAATGGTGCTTTTGATCAAGGCTGCCTGTGGAATCCCAGAATTAAAAGGAGCTCGGTGACCACAATCATTTATTCCAATCAAGTAAATGTTGCCTGGAGATTTGTTTTCTTTTTTTCATTTATTTTTTAGCGGTGGGCTTCGGAGCTTAATTTTCTTCCACCCGGCTTTCACTTTAGTTAGGAAAGGAGGAGAGAGGGACATTTTAGGTCATGTTGATGGATGGGTCTTCCGCAGCGTGCTCTAATTGGGGCGCGTTGAATTTCGTCCGCTGTGTGTGGTTGTGTGTGTGTCCCTCCCCCCCAACACACACTTTGGCAGACTTGCAAGGCAGACAAAGTGCATTCGCGAGGGGGGGGGGCAAGGAGAGAGAAGGGAAAGGTCAGAATTAATGATCTGCTTGGAAAAGCCAGGGATATTTTTAGTTGTCCACGGCCTTCAAAGGCCGTTAGGCTGTTCTTAGCAAGAGGAAATGTGCCAAGAAGTCATAGGTCCAATCAGATTCAGGGACGCAGAATCAATCAATCAATCTATCTATCTATCTATCTATCTATCTATCTATCTATCTATCTATCTATCTATCTATCTATCTATCTATCAAATCTATCTATCAAATCTATCTATCCCCCTCTCTGTATCTTATCTATCTATCTATCTATCTATCTATCTATCTATCTATCTATCTATCTATCTATCTATCTATCTTCTATCTATCTATCTTTATCTCCATCCATCGATACAGGATGTATCTATGTGTCCCTCTTATCTCATCTATATCCATCCATCCATCCATCCATCCATCCATCCATCCATCCATCCATCCAATGAGGCGGTTATCTATCTATCCATCTTTCTCTTTCATCTCTCATCTCTCATCTCTCATCTCTCTCTTTCTCCCTATCCATCCATCCATCCATCCATCCATCCATCCATCCATCCATCCATCCAATGAGTTATCTATCTATCCATCTTTCTCTTTCATCTCTCTCCCTCCCTCCCTCCCTCCATCCATCCAATAAGGGGGTATCTATCTATCCATTTTTCTCTCCCATCCATCCATCCATCCATCCAACCATCCATCCATCCATCCATCCATCCATCCATCCATCCATCCATCCATCCATCCATCCATCCATCCATCCATCCATCCATCCATCCATCCATCTATCTATCTATCTATCTATCTATCTATCTATCTATGCATCTATCTCATCCATCATCTGTCTATCATCTCTCTCTCTCTTCTATCTATCTATCTATCTATCTATCTATCTATCTATCTATCTATCTATCTATCTATCTATCTATCTATCTATCTATCTGTCTATGCATCTATGCATCTATCTCATCCATCATCTGTCTATCATCTCTCTCTCTCTCTCCTATCTATCTATCTATCTATCTATCTATCTATCTATCTATCTATCTATCTATCTATCTATCTATCTATCTATGCATCTATGCATCTATCTCATCCATCATCTGTCTATCATCTCTCTCTCTCTCTCCTATCTATCTATCTATCTATCTATCTATCTATCTATCTATCTATCTATCTCCATCCCTCCATCCATCTATCTGCATGCATGCATGCATGCATGCATACATACATACATACATACATACATACATATGCAGGCATCTATACAAATATGCAAAAAATTTGAACAGCTTAATGGATGCTACAGTCGTGATTATTAAGTCCCGTCATCCCCTTTCTTCTTTTGCTCTTATCTGGTATCTTGTATAATGCCAACCATTGTCATTTACTTGAAATTTAAGGATTGGGTTTATTTTCTGCCAGACCATTTGGAAGGAAGGAAGGAAGGAAGGAAGGAAGGAAGGAAGGAAGGAAGGAAGGAAGGAAGGAAGGAAGGACTAGCAATAGACTTAGACTTATACCTCAGAAGAATGGAAGACTGAGTCATCCTTGAACCGGTCAGGATCGAACTGCTGACAGTGGGCAGAGTTAGCCTGCAATACTGCATTCTAACCACTGGGAGGGAGGGAAGGAAGGAAGGACTAGCAATAGTATTTAGACTTATACCTCAGAAGAATGGAAGGCTGAGTCAACCTTGTGCCAGTCATGATCGAACTGCTGACAATCAGGAGAGTTAGCCTGCACTACTGCATTCCAACCACTGTGCCACCAGGGCTCTTAACACGAAGTGCCCTCCCTTGCTTTCCCTGTGATTATGCATTTATTGTGGGAATCTTCCATCTTTATTTTCTCTTTCACCAGCAAATGGATTCTTTCCTACAGGAAGAAGGTCCCTTGGCGGTGGTGGGGGAGGGGAGGGGAACCCTTTGCCTATTTTAGAATATTTAGCGCTGCATTTTTTTTTAAAAAAGCAGGTCATTTAAAGGCTTCCTGAACATGGGGGAAAGAAAGATGTTTTCTTTTTTAAAAACGATTACGTTTGCTCTGTGATGATGCAGAACTTTGCAAAGGAATTAAATGAATGTTCTTGAGGTCGGTTCTCTGGCGGCCTCCCATCCATGCGCAGATGGAAGTCAGTGCATGGCGAGTGATGAACGATGTACAGCCGGAGTGGGATTTAGATCTCTGCAATTGGAACAGGCTTCTCCTCTCCTCCAGCAATTACCCTACTGAGGACTCTTTCCTCCTCAGAAAGGAATGTGGAACATCTTTCAAAAATGGCTTCAGGGAGAAGGAGAATCTAAGTGAGATACACGGATGTCCCTGTTTCACCCCAAGACTGAATCTCCCTCGGCTGGCTGCAGAATTTGGCAAAAGTAGCAGTACCCCTCCCTTCCTTTCCCTTCCCCCTTTCCTTTCCTTTCCTTTCCTTTCCTTTCCTTTCCTTTCCTTTCCTTTCCTTTCCTTTCCTTTCCTTTCCTTTCCTTTCCTCTCCTCTCCTCTCCTCTCCTCTCCCTCTCCTCTCCTCTCCTCTCCTTACCACTTCCTTCTCCTCTCCACTTCCTTCTCTCCCTTCCCCTCAACCTGCCTTTCCTCCTCTCCGCTCCTCTCCCTTCCCCACACCTTTCCCTTCCCTTCCCCTCTCCTCTCCCTCTCCCTCAACCTGCCTCTCCTCTCCTCCTCTCCTCTCCCTCTCCCTCAAACTGCCTTTCCTCCTCTCCGCTCCTTTCCCTTCCCCATTCTTCTCTCTTCCCCTCTCCTCTCCCTTCCCCTAAACCTGCCTCTCCTCTCCTCTTCTCCTCTCCCTTCCCCACTCCTTTCCCTTCCCTTCCCCTCTCCTCTCCCTCTCCCTCAAACTGCCTCTCCTCTCTTCCTCTCCTCTCCCTTCCTCATTCTTTTCCCTTCCCCTCTCCTCTCCCTTTCCTTCAACCTGCCTCTCCTCTCCTCTCCCTTCCCCTCAATTGTCTTCTCCTCTCCCTTCACCTCTCCTCTCCCTTCCCCTCAACCTTCTCCTCCTCTCCTCTCTCTTCCCCTCTCTCCTCTCCCTTCCCCATTCTTCTCCCTTCACCTCTCCTCTCCCTTCCCTCAACCTTCTCCTCCTCTCCTCTCCTCTCCCTTCCCCATTCTTCTCCCTTCCCCTCTCCTCTCCCTTCCCCTCAACCTTCCCCTCCTCTCCTCTCCTCTCCCTTCCCCATTCTTCTCCCTTCCCCTCTCCTCTCCCTTCCCCTCAACCTTCCCCTCCTCTCCTCTCCTCTCCCTTCCCCATTCTTCTCCCTTCCCCTCTCCTCTCCCTTCCCCTCAACCTTCCCCTCCTCTCCTCTCCTCTCCCTTCCCCATTCTTCTCCCTTCCCCTCTCCTCTCCCTTTCCTTCAACCTGCCTCTCCTCTTCCCCTTAACCTGTCTCTCCTCTCCCTTCCCCTCAACCTTCTCCTCCTCCTTTCCTTCAACCTGCCTCTCCTCTCCTCTCCACCTCCCCATCCCCTTTTCCTTCCCTTCCTTTCTCCTCCCCGCCCTACAGAAAGAGGAGGAAAGCAAAATCTGGGAATGCATGCCATTTTTGTTATGCTCGTTGGATGCTTAGAATGGATCAGTTCATGGTCCTCCACTGACTTGGCAAAGATATAATGACAACCTCATTATGGGGAAATCAGGGGAAACGAAAGGAAATCTGTCTTCAGATTATTTTCCCGCGCCTCAAGGAGGTATAAAAGCTGGAGGGAGAAGCAGGATCCCCCCAAAAGCTCTTGTGGGGTTGTAATGTCTTCTCTTACTCTCTCGGTTTTGGGTGCCTTTAAGAAAACATCTCAAGGAAATGAACACTTTCTGTTTGGCAGCCTATCCGTTATATGATTTCCGAGGGAGCCGACTGTATTACATCACTTTTGAATGTATGTTCTATTGGAAAAATTGAATTTCCCAGAATGAGGATTGATTTGTTTGTAAATTCCAAGCTATACAACAGTGCTAAGAATTGGCAATTTTTACCACCTGTATTTTTTATATATACCTCATATATAAATCTCTGAAAGTGCAGAGGCAAATCTGGTGATTTTAAAAAATACTTCCCTCGGTCTTCCTCCCTCCCTCCCTCCCTCTCTCTCTCTCCTTAGCCTGTCAAATAGCACGTTGGTTCAGCAGCTTATAACACAGCATTACATCAAAATTAAGATGAGTGACAATGTAATATAAAATATAAAACAAAATAATAAAATAAATGCATAGAATAGGAATGGAATGGAATAAGGAATAGAACAAGGAGTAGATAGAATAAAGAATAGGATAGGATAGGGTAGGGTAGAATAGGGAATAGAATAGAATAAGGACTAGACACTAGAATATAGAATAGAATAAGGAATAGAATAGAATGGAATGGAATGAAATGGAATAGAATAAATAAGGAATTGAATAGAATAGAGAAGAATACAACAGAACAGAATGGAATGGAACAGAACAGAATAGAGGATAGGATAGATAGGATAGGATAGATAGGATAGGATAGGATAGATAGGATAGGATAGATAGGATAGGATAGATAGGATGGGATGGGATAGGATAGGATAGAAGAATAGGGAATAGAAGAAGGACTAGAATAAGCACTAGAATAAAATAAGGACTAGAATGGAATGGAATGAAATGGAATAGAATAAATAAGGAATAGAGTAGAATAGAATGGAAGAATAGAATAGAATAGAACAGAGGATAGGATAGGATAGAGTATAGGATAGGATAGGATAGGATAGGATAGGGAATAGAAGAAAGACTAGAATAAGCATTATAATAGAATAAGGACTAGAATGGAATGAAATGGAATAGAATAAATAAGGAATAGAACAGAACAGAACAGATGATAGGATAGGATAGAGAATAGGATAGAATAGAATAGGCAAAAATAATAAGGACTAGAATAAATAAGGAATAGAATAGAATAGAATGTTTAGGACTTCAATGCTGCCTCACTCCCAAAGACCATTGGTGAATTACGGAACCTATTTCAGTAAAGGAATAATTAAAAACAAACAAACAAAGAAAGCAAAATAGCACAATGTAATTAAATTGCATATACAACAAACTTGATGCTTAAGGAACACCCAAAATTAGCAACAGGGAACCCTTCCCACGAATATTCTCCCCTCTAGGCTGTCTGAAAAATATCCAAATGCCTTCCTAGCAAACCTTCCAGATTTGAAAACAGAAAAGTGAAGAGGTTTGATCCTGGGCAAATCTGAACCAGCTGATGGCGTCATTGATCATGGAATAATAGGAAAACAAGGTGGTCTTGGATATTATGGGGATCTTCAGCTGCAACTCAAGAAGCGGGTGGCAAAACCTGAGTGACACATTAAAGACACATTGAAATATATTCTCCACTCGGGTGGCATTTTTTGGGGGGGAGAATGGGGGGGCAGACCCAAATGAATCAGCTTGGGTGGGTTAGGGCCCTGATGGCGAACTTATGGCACATGTGTCAGAAGTGGCACGCAGAGCCCTCTGTGGGCACACGCATCATCGCCAGCTGCTGTTCTGGTTTCCAGAGCGCACATGTGTGCTGCCCAGCTGGTCTTTGGGGGTTCCAGAGCCCCGGAGAACAGTCCAAAAAACAGGCCATTTTTCGGGCTGTTTTCAGGCCATTTTGTGGGGGCATTTTCAGGCCATTTTTTTGGCTATTTGGGGGGGGGCAGCCTGAAAAACGGCCTGAAAATTTGTGGGGGCATTTTCAGGCCATTTTGTGGCTATGGGGGGAAAACAGCCTGAAAAACGGCATGGAAATGACCCAAAAATGGCCCGAAAAATGGCAAAAATTGGCCAAAAAACAGGCATGCACGCACTAGCCAGCTGGTCTTTGATTTTCCAGCACTCCAACATGCATGCATGCATGCCCTTGCATGCATGCTCCCCATGAGCCGAGGTGGCGCAGTGGGTAGAGTGCAGTACTGCAGGCCACTTCAGCTGACTGCTAGTTCAGCGGTTCAAATCTCACCAGCTCAGGGCTGACTCAGCCTTCCATCCTTCCGAGGTGGGTGAAATGAGGACCCGGATTGTTGTTGGGGGCAATATGCTGATTCTGTAAACCGCTTAGAGAGGGCTGAAAGCCCTATGAAGCGGTATATAAGTCTAACTTCTATTGCTATTACTGTCAGGAAACTCCTCCTTAATTCCAAGTTGCTTCTCTCCTTGATTAGTTTCCATCCGTTGCTTCTTGTCCTGCCTGAACGTGCTTTGGAGAATAGGTTGACTCCCTCTTCTTTGTGGCAACCCCTGAGATATTGGAAGGCTGCTTATAATGTCCCCTCTAGTCCTTCTTTTCGTTAAACTCGACACACCCAGTTCCTGCAACCGTTCTTTATATGTTTGAACCTCCAGTCCCCTAAACCTCTTTGCTGCTCTTCTCTGCATTCTTTCTGGCATCTCAAGATCCTTTTTAATTCAGTTTACTTAATTCAGTTTTCATGTGCAGACACTTTCTCTTCGTACTGCTCTACCTCCTCTCCCTCCCTCCCCAGATGTGTGAGAATTTGAGGAGGACAGCTGTTCCAATGACATAGCCAGGGAAGATTTTAATGTGGGTGTGACACAGCAGGGGAAGTCTCAAAGTTAATGTACTTTGGGCTGTTTGTCTTGGCAGGGGAGGAAAGGCCCACAGTAGCCATCAGGAGATCTTCCCAGATGCTCTCAAACAACAACCCCCCCCCGCCCCCAATGTAATAAGGTTCAAGACTTTGGATCCAGTTTCACGAAGAGCCCTGGCCATTCCCAGACTTTCTGCCCGGCCTCCTCTGCTGTGTGAAGAATGTGTTGGACTTCTGTCTTGAGAAAGGGCTTCGTAATGATAAGAGTTGGCTCTTTGACTTTCCCTTGGCTTTCGCCCCAAAGGGAAAAGATAATCAGATTAGGAAGTCAGTAGTACTGGGAGGTGTAGTAAAAATGTTCTCTGTTTTTGAACATACCTTGGGCAACAATGCAGACATTTTCATCTTTGGAAAAAGGGCTTTGGTAGACATTGTATTGTATTGTGTTGTGTTGTGTTGTGTTGTGTTGTGTTGTGTTGTGTTGTGTTGTGTTGCACTGCACTGCACTGCACTGTATTGAAATAATTATTTTTTTATTTTATTTTATTTTATTATTTTATTTTATTTATTTTATTTATTTTATTTATTATTTTATTTATTTTATTTATTTTATTTATTATTTTATTTATTTTATTTATTTTATTTATTTTATTTATTTTATTTATTTTATTTATTTTATTTATTTTATTGTATTTATTTTATTTTATCTTGTTTTATTTTGTTTTATTATTTTATTTTTTATTTTATTTTATTTTATTTTTATTTTATTATTTTATTATTATTTTTATTATTTTATTTTATATTATTTTATTTTATATTATATTATTTTATATTATATTATATTATTTTATTTTATTTTATTTTATTATTTTATTTTATTATTTTATTTTATTATATTATATTATTTATTTTTTATTAGTTGACTTACAACCCCAATGGAGTCCAACATTTCTGTTGTTAAGTGGGACATTTGCTAAGTGAGTTTTGCCCCATTCTACAACCTTTCTCACCTTGGTTGTTAAGTGAATCTTCTGCCGTTGTTAAGTTAGTGACACGGTCATGGAGTGAATCGGGCTTCCTTGTCAGACGGTGGCAAAAGGGATCACATGACCCCAGGAGACTGAAACTGTCATAAGTACATGCCAGTTCCCAAGCATCTGCATTTTGATCACATGACCTCAGGGTCATGTGATCGTAAGTGGGAACAATGGTCCCAGGGCCCTTTTTTCAATGCCGTTGTAACTTTGACCAGTCCCTAAATGAACTGTTGGAAGAGGTACCTGCCATTGGCTCTGACCTCGGAGAGTGGGGGCGCAACAAGCATTTTGTGATGGTCACACAAACAATAGTTGTAGACTTGTAGTTAGGCTCTCAGTTGGGCCTCTCCAGTGTGTCACAAAGAGCCTCTCTCTCTCTCTCTCTTTTTTTGGCAATATCTTTGAAGTGATATAAAATCTGGTAGCTTTTAAAAAATGTTTCGTTCTGATTTTAATTGGGATATATTAAGCCAGTAACAAGATGGCTTTTCAGGAACCATCTGGTAGGGGATCACCCAGTTCCTCCTCTGGCATCTGTTTAGTGGCAAGAAAGGAGGAGGCGCCTCTTCCTATACGACTCGGCTAATTTTAGGAAGACATTCCGGCTGTATGGCGAGTGGGGTTGAGCTGCAAGGGGGAAATAATTGAGAAGGATTTGGAGAAGAAAGAAAAATGCTAGAATGGGATATGTAAATCCTTCTTCTTCTTCTTCTTCTTCTTCTTCTTCTTCTTCTTCTTCTTCTTCTTCTTCTTCTTCTTCTTCTCTCCTCCTCCTCCTCCTCCTCCTCCTCCTCCTCCTCCTCCTCCTCCTCCTCCTCCTCCTCCTCCTCCTGTTGAGTTCAAACTGGAAAATAATTGAGAAGAATTTGAAGAGAAGAAAAATGCTAGAATGGGATATGTAAATAATAATCCTCCTCCTCTCTCCCTCCTCCCTCCTCCTCCTCCTCCTCCTCCTCCCTCCTCCTCCTCCTCCTCCTCCTCCTCCTCCTCCTCCTCTCCTCCTCCTCCTCCTCCTCCTCCTCCTTGAATTGAATTGAATTTATTATATTTCTATGCCGCCCATTTCCCCTAAGGGGACTCAGGGCGGCTCACAATCCAAGTCAGGGAAGGGATACAGATAAGGAATAAAAAAGACGAACAGAACAATACACAGTTTAAAAAGCACACAACAACCATCCCATTCGAGGGGTGGGGGCAAAAGCTCTTTAGCCCCAGGCCTGTCGGAACAGCCAGGTTTTAAGGGCTTTGCGGAAGGCCTGGAGGGTGGTGAGGGTTCGAATCTCCATGGGGAGCTCGTTCCAGAGGGTCGGAGCAGCCACAGAGAAGGCTCTCCTCCGGGTAGTCGCCAGTCGACACTGGCCGGCGGATGGAATTCGGAGGAGGCGTAAAACCCCCAAAACAATAGCAATAGCAATAGCAATAGCAGATAGACTTATATACCACTTCATAGGGCTTTCAGCCCTCTCTAAGCGGTTTACATATTGCCCCCACAACAATCCGGGTCCTCATTTTACCACTTCGGAAGGATGGAAGGCTGAGTCCAACCCTGAGCCGGTGAGATTTGAACAGCCAAACTGCAGAAGTGCAGTCAGCTGAAGTAGCCTGCAGTGCTGCATTTAACCACTGTGCCACCTCTGCTGTTGCAATCTATCTGTCTGTCTGTCTGTCTGTCTGTCTGTCCGTCCATCCATCCATCCATCCATCCATCCATCCAGGGGTGAAATAGAGCAGGTTCTGACCAGTTCTGGATAACCAGAAGCGGAAATTTTGAGTAGTTCAGAGAACTGGCAAATGCCACCTCTGGCTGGCCCCAGGAGTGGGGAGGGAATGGAGATTTTGCAGTATCTTTCCTCTGCCGCACCCACCAAGCCACGCCCACAGAACCAGTAGTAAAAAAATTGAATTTCGCCACTGCATCCATCCACCGATCCATCATCTGTCTGTCTGTCTGTCTCTCTCTCTCACCCTCCCTCTCTTTCATATTTTTAATCCCCCTCTCCCTCAAAGAGAAACTGTGGTTGGCATGGAGTGCAATATAACTGACATATAAAACAACCTATAAAACCTAACATTAGGAATTTTAAATTGCAGCCATGTGACCCTGTTTTACAGTGTTTTCTGCAAAAACTGGCATTTATTTCCAATTTTTGGCAAAACCATGCCCTAGCGAACTCTTTGTTTTCGCTTAATAACTTTGGGTCTGCTTAACGATCATGGCTTCACATGATAGATAGATAGATAGATAGATAGATAGATAGATAGATAGATAGATAGATAGATAGATAGATAGATAGATAGATAGATGATGGGTAGGTAGGTAGGTAGGAAGAGATAGATAGATGATAGACTAGATAGATAGATAGATAGATAGATAGATAGATAGATAGATAGATAGATAGATAGACAGACAGACAGACAGACAGACAGACAGATAGATAGATAGATAGATAGATAGATGATAGGTAGGTAGGTAGGTAGGAAGAGATAGATAGATGATAGACTAGATAGATAGATAGATAGATAGATAGATAGATAGATAGATAGATAGATAGATAGATGATAGGTAGGTAGATAGGTAGGTAGGAAGAGATAGATAGATGATAGACTAGATAGATAGATAGATAGATAGATAGATAGATAGATAGATGATAGGTAGGTAGATAGGAAGAGATAGATAGATGATAGACTAGATAGATAGATAGATAGATAGATAGATAGATAGATAGATAGATAGATAGATAGATAGATAGATAGATAGATAGATAGATAGATTCGCAAAAAAAAGAGAGTCTTAAATCAGGTCAGTCCTGGACCTGCATTACGACCGTCACAAGTTACCAGTGTGTTGGGCAGGTTCCATCTCGGTCGTAGCCCCAAGAGGTTTTCTTTTGAGTAGAATCACACTTGCAATATCGATTATTATTACAGCGTGTTTCAACAAAGTATAGTTTTAGTCTTCCCTGGAATTGATGTTTTTTTTAAAGCTGGCAGTGAAATATCTTCCTTAAAACAAGTTATTTCGTGTGTATTAGTCTGGCACCTCCCCACCGAACTGCGATGCTTCGAAAGATGGCTGCCAAAACTGAGTTAAAATTGCCTCAAGTCAGAAAAAGTCAGTGTTTCTTTTTTAAAAAGAGGGAAAGAAATTGACGGCTGCTGTGAGCCAGCTAGCAAAAAAAAGTTTCACCCCATGATAACCTCTTGACACCCATCACTCAAGATTGGCATCCGTAATCTCTGCCATCTTGGGTGGCTCTTTATCTCACCAGTTGAAAAAAAACCCCGAACATCCACAATTGGGAAGAGAGTTGACCGTCTCGGCAATTTTGAGAAGTTCTTTTCCTGGAATTAAGCCACAGAAATAATTACGGCGAAATCACCCCCCCGAGAGCAAGCGGCTTATGCCCTCAGGTATTAATTTGTACGGCTGCCAGGAATGGCCCACCTGTGACAGCCGATGGTATCTCTGCGCACTTGAGAATCGGTATGAGGAGGCATGCACACCGAATGTTGTTCCTATTATAGCTCTCGGTATCTCAGAACGGCTCCTAATATTTCTGGTACGCTGAATG
Organism: Thamnophis sirtalis; assembly: GCF_051295495.1. Classification (NCBI taxonomy): domain Eukaryota; kingdom Metazoa; phylum Chordata; class Lepidosauria; order Squamata; family Natricidae; genus Thamnophis; species Thamnophis sirtalis. Next base: position 2,171,661 of record NW_028261392.1, read on the forward strand.
CTACTCGAGGCTCTGCGGCAGTTTGCATCCTGGGTGTTAGCTTTGGGGCCTTCGACAGAAGATCGAGTTCTTCTGCTTAGAGCTCACATTTCCTGGCAAAGAGTAAGACACGGCTTAACTACAAGGTTGGTGCAAAACAATCTCGAGATAGCTACAACTGCACGGGGGGGGGGGGACGGACAGTAGTTTACACCTGCCTCCTGAACTAAATGCCGACGGAATTAGCTTGGGGTGGGGTTGCAAAGCTGTTTGACCCTAACCCTAACCCTTAACATGATAGGAGACCTTTTCCTTATCATTGTCTAATAAAATATCTTAACAGAATAACAGAGTTGGAAGGGACCTTGGAGGTCTTCTAGTCCAACCCCCTGCTCAGGCAGAAACCCTATAAAATTCCAGTCGAATGCTGTCCAATCTCTTCTTAAAAACCTTCAGAGTTGCAGCAGCCACAGCTTCTGGAGGCAACCTCCGTTCCGCTGATTAATTGTTATAATTATCAGGAAATTTCTCTTTATTTCCAAGTTGCTTCTCTCCTTGATTAGTTTCCACCCCTTGCTTCTTGTCCTGCCTTCGGGTGCTCTGGAGAATAGCTTCACTCCCTCTTCTTTGGGGCAACCCCTGAGATATTGGAATACTGCTATCGTGTCCTTCTTTTCATTAAATTAATTAATACTCTAATACTTTCTCCTTGCCGTTAAGAAAGTTTTGAGCTGGAAAAATCTTAACGGAATAATCTGTGATTAATCCAAAGATTGTTTTGGGGTGTTGCTGCTAGTTTAGGATCCAGTGGTTTGTGGATTTGGGGTTCAGAATGTTTCCTTAGATAAAACTAGTTCAACCGTCCCCAAGTTCTCTATATGCCCCAATTCCTCATAACATAACAGAGCACGAATTCAGTTCTTTTATATGAATAAATAATAAAAATCCCAACCAAGATTGATTTGTTATTATTCTCAATGTAGGGCACCCATGATTGCTATAAGGACAGTGTTCTTACCTTGCTCTCCTCACCATTTTTTTCATAGTGTGTTTGATTCAGTGCAAGGAAAAATGCTTTTGTTATCATACCAACTGCACAATAAAAAATAAAACACAAAGAGCAGCTCCACAGGAGTAGTACTTCACCAATACAGAATAACAAGGATAAAGGAAACAAACTTGGTTTTTTTTCCCAGCAGCCTTAGTGAATCCTAGAGAAATGGAGAGAAATAATTATCCTTCCTTCCTTCCTTCCTTCCTTCCTTCCTTCCTTCCTTCCTTCCTTCCTTCCTTCCTTCCTTCCTCCCTCCCTCCCTCCCTCCCTCCCTCCCTCCCTCCCTCCCTCCCTTTCTTCTTTCTTTCCTTCCTTCCTTTCCCTTCCTGCCTTCCCTCTCCTTTCTCTCTCTCTCTCTTTCTTTCTCTCTTTCTCTTCCTCCCTCTTTCTCTTTCTTTCTTTCTTTCTTTTTTCTTTCCTATTCTCTCTCTTTCTCCTCTCTCCCTCTTCTTTCTTTCTTCTTTCTTTCTTTCTTTCTTTCTTTCTTTCTTTCTTCTTCTTTCTTCTTTCTCTTTCTTTCCTATTCTCTCTCTCTTTCTCCTCCCTCCCTCTTTCTTTCTTTCTTTCTTTCCTTCCTTCCTTCCTTCTTTCTTTTCTTTTCTTTTCTTTTCTTTCTTTCTCTGGTTACAACCTATGGATGCTATGTGTAGGATGCTGTTCTGCCTCTCTGGCAGTTTTGTTTTTATTGGTAAGTTTGTATGCTGTAATATCTGTAGGCTTTATTTGCGAAGCACTTTCCAACTGTTGCTGTAACCGTTTTTGCTGATTGTTTATTGTATGCCCAAAGTCACGTGACCGTAAGCAAGAGAGACGACTGTATAGATGGATAAACAAATAGGTTTTGCAGTGCTACCCACAACCTTTTCAGCATCCCTATTAGACCAATTGATACATTGCACTGCACATGATGACTTTTTTTTCAAGAAAACAAGATGCTAAAATAGATTAGATGAAAACAGGCTGTGTTTGGGCACTCAGAAGACTGCTGGGTGTGCCATGCCCTTGGTCTTCCACTGATTTTGGGGCTGAGGGTGGCTGCAATCACATCGCAAACATTGCTGCTATTTTTCCTTGGGTGCTGGGTACCTTGGCTTCGCAGTTTCCAAGATACGCCACTTAGGTAACTCTGTGCATAGATGTGTGTGCGTGGCAGGCCCTTGGAGAGAAGCAGGCGAAGGAAACAAGGATTTTTCTAGAGGTCTTTGTTGCTAGTCGGATCTTGTAACAGAACCTGGGAAGACTGTCAAAATAATTATCCAGCCCAACATATACCTGTGTAATTAAGGCGGGATTCTTTTGAATCTCACAATTCCCCCCCCACCCCCCGCTTCTCTTAGGCACAAAATATATATTCTTTTTCTTTTGCGGTGGCCTTGTTTCCTCCTGTATTGTCTTTCCCAAGGTTTGTTCAGCATTCCATCACGGTGTGTCTGTGAGTCCAGAGAGGGCCTTTGGCGGTGGCCCAAAGCTGGGAGTGATGCTTTGTAACCACGATTTTCACGGACTCTTCTTTAACAAGATTTGTTGGGGAAGAAAGGGATGGAAATAACAAGCATTCTGGCAACTGGACTATTTTCTTCATGCAAAGACAGCATTTTCTCATGTGTGTTAAAATGCATTCAAGTTCAAGAGCCGAGGTGACGCAGTGGTTAGAGTGCAGTACTGCAGGCCACTTCAGCTGACTGCTATCTGTGGTTCGGCGGTTCAAATCTCACCGGCTCAAGGTTGACTCAGCCTTCCATCCTTCCGAGGTGGGTGAAATGAGGACCCAGACTGTGGGGGGCGATATGCTGACTCTGTAAACCGCTTAGAGAGGCCTGAAAGGCCTATGAAGCGGTATATAAGTCTAACTGCTATTGCTAAGATCTTGACCGCACATCCACAAATCCATCACATGGTCCAATCTCCCACTGCCACGCTGGCATCTTCCACCCACCCAGTCCGGCCAGGTGCAGAGACAAAGGATGACCTTGGCTCTCTAGAAAGAATGTTATTATGGCTACATATCACCTACCCCCCCTTGCATTTTCCCCACAATAGTTTGAAGTTTTGTTTTATTTATATGCCGCCCTATTCCCTTTGCAGGGACTCAGGGTGGCGAACAACTCAAACGGGGAAGGGAACATACAATACAAGACACGTATTTAAAATAACCAACAACCATACTGTCGAGAGGGGAAGGGAACTCATCAACCCCAGGCCTGCCGACACAGCCAGGTTTTGACAGCTTTTCAGAAGGCCTGGAGAGAGGGTGAGGGTCCGAATCTCTGCGGGGAGCTCGTTCCAAAGGGCCGGAGCTGCCACAGAGAAGGCCCTCCCCCGGGTCGTAGCCAGATGGCATTGGCTGGTAGACGGAACCCGGAGGAGGCCGACCCTGTGCGATCTAATGGGTCTTTGGGAGGTAATTGGCAGCAGGCGGTCTCTCAAGTACCCAGGTCCAATACCATGAAGTAAATGAATAGTAGAAAGTGTGGCAGGGCCTGAAGTCCAAAAGAAGGAGAAGCTGAACGTTGTGTTGACGAAGAGGATTCGGAACCCTTAGGAGGAATGAGGAGAAAATAAGCATGGACTTGACTTGGCACGGGGATACATAACCTTTGCTGCTCCGTTTTTGCGTCGCTCCTGGGAACATGCCAGCATCTGGTATTTACTTATAGTTCTGGACAGCCTTCTGTGTAGAGCAGTGTTTTTCAACCTTGGCGACTTT
>NW_028261392.1:2177900-2257112 GCF_051295495.1 Thamnophis sirtalis
AGTAATGGAATGACTCAGGCTGATCTGTAAGGGAGATGGTGCAAGGCTCCTCTTCTCCTCCCTTGGGCCTGAGTGGATTGCGACTGGAAACTTGGACCCTGAGGAATTTGCACAGATAATTACCTTCTCCTTCTCCTCTGACGGTGGATTCCGAGCAGAGTTGAGCCTTCCTTGCCACAGATTGAACTTTACTCAACGTATCGCTGTGGTTGCTACAACGGGGACCGAAGCGAAGGCAGAGTCAGATGGAATCAATCTTTGTTTTTCTCTCAATGCAGCAGCAAAAATCCTGTCAAGGAGAATGTTTGCAGCTCAGGGTTGAACGGAGGGGTCGGGAGCTCTCTGGCCCTGGTGGTTTTCTTACAGATGTTTCATGACCCAAACTGGGTGGTAACTTCATCAGTTCTAGCAGGAAGTGTGCAGAGAGGAGGGTGAGGAGGAGGAAGAAGGAAGAAGAGGAAGAAGAGGAGGAGGAGGAGAAGGTCATAGGGTTCTTAATTCTCTCAGAGTTTAGTGGTGGGCATGGCTACTCAGCACCCTTCACCATGGCGGGGTGTGTGTGTGTTTCCAGAGCCTTTCCTTGAGCCACCAGGAGGGCAAAAACAGCCTCTCTCCCGCCTCTGTGGAGGGGCAGTTTCCAGACTTCCGGAAGTTCCGGGAGGCCTGTTTTTTACACTCCCAGAGCCTCCGTGGGGGGCCTGCATTTATCTGACATCCAAAACGGGCCATGTGGACACTCCTGGGAGGGGCGTGGTGGGCAGGGCCAGCCAGTTCTTCCAACTACTTGATTCGGCGAACCAGATATAAAATTGGCATCTGGTTCGCCCAAACTGATCCGAACCGGCTGAATCCCAGCCCTGCTCCTCACCCTCAGTATTTGAAACAGGCAAATGAGAGAAGCTCAGCTGGAACTGAACACAGATCCCAGCTTCCAGTTGGCATCAATTATCAGAAGCTACCGGGGAATTCAGGACCACATTGCATCAACAGAGGGATAGAATCAAGATCACGTGAAGGGTTAATATCACTTTATAAGGCCTTGGTAAGGCCACACTCGGAATACGGCATCCAGTTTTGGTCGCCACGATGTAAAAAAAGATGTGGAGACTCTAGAAAGAGTGCAGAGAAGAGCAACGAAGATGATTAGGGGACTGGAGACTAAAACATATGAAGAACGGTTGCAGGAACTGGGTATGTCTAGTTTAATGAAAAGAAGGACCAGGGGAGACATGATAGCATCTTCCAATATCTCAGGGGCTGCCCCAAAGAAGAGGGACTCAACCTATTCTATTCTATTCTATTCTATTCTATTCTATTCTATTCTATTCTATTCTAAAGAATAGAAAGAGCCAAGGTGGCACAGTGGTTAGGGTGCAGCACTGCAGGCCACTTCAGCTGACTGCTAAGCTGCAGTTCAGCTGTTCAAATCTCACCGGCTCAGGGTTGACTCAGCCTTCCATCCTTCCGAGGTGGGTGAAATGAGGACCCAGACTGTGGGGGCAAATATGCTGACTCTGTAAACCGCTTAGAGAGGGCTGAAAGCCCTATGAAGCAGTATATAAGTCGAACTGCTATTGCTATTGCTATTGCTATTGCTATTGCTATTGCTATTGCTATTGCTATTGCTATTGCTATTGCTATTGCTATTGCTATTCTATTCTATTCTATTCTATTCTATTCTATTCTATTCTATTCTATTCTATTCTATTCCATTCCATTCCATTCCATTCTATGTCTTGAGGGCAACATCTCTGCTTTGCAACTTGTCTCCTAGAAACTTATTTTTAGGGCCTCATGTATCCATCCTGGGGTCAGTTGCTGGAGAGAGACTTCTGCTTGTCCATGAGTTTAGTTTCATCCCCTGTAAAAACAAGCTCCCCCCGAGTAGCCGCCACAACATCTTGATTTTCGGCAGTTAACCAACTCTTGCATGGAGGAGGATTCCTGTGGCCTGGGCTGTTGCCTCTTCGAGTCGCTTTACTTGTAGAAGTGGCAGGCCGCGGTGCCCGAGGCGTAAAAAAGGACAGTTTGATCCTTGGCCATCTTCTCCGATCCGTTGCTCTTCCGCACCAAAAGATTTCTGAAAGTCCGGAGGTGAAAAGGAAAAAAAATAATCACGAAAAGCAGAAACCTTTTTTAGCTTTGACATTCTCTCCGCTGCCTGGGGGCCATTTAAAAGGAACACGGCTGTAGGAAAGTCCAACCTATTCCGAGCCTATTTTGGGAACAATACGCCAGCCAGTGCCGTGGCTTAAGAGTAATGTTTATTTCTTTTGATGCTTTAAAGCGGTGGCGATGCACGTCCGGATATGTGCGGTGGGCATCTGAAAGGGGATAGACATGAAAAGCCAGTCTTTATTATCCTTTTGAGTCGGGCACCTGATTGTTCTCATGCATGAAAAGAGCTTCTAGCTCAATAAGGGTCCTGTCCTTTTGTCCTTTTGTGCCTTCGCCCCAGAGGTGGGATTCAGCAGGTTCTGGAGAACCGGTAGCAGAAAGTTTGGAGGACTGGTAAATACCACCTGTTGACTGGCCCTGCCCCCATCTATTCTCAGCCTCCCGAGTCCCAGCTGATGGGGAGGAAATGGGGATTTTGCAGTAACCTTCGCCTGGAGTGGGGAGAGAATGGGGATTTTGTAGTATCCCTTCCCTGACATGCCCACCAAGCCATACCCAACAAGCCACGCCCATCAAGCCATGCTATGCCAACCAAACCAAGCCATGCCCACCAAGCCATGCCACGCCCACCAACCCACGCCACGCCCACCAACCCATGCCCACCAAGCCATACCCACCAAGCCATACCCACCAAGCCATGCTATGCCAACCAAACCAAGCCATGCCCAGCAAGCCATGCTCACCAAACCACACCATGCCCACCAAGCCACACCATGCCCACCAACCCACGCCATGCCCACCAACCCACGCCACACCCACCAACCCACGCCACGCCCACCAACCCATGCCACACCCACCAACTTATGCCCACCAAGCCATAGCATGCCCACCAAACCACGCCATGCCCACCAATCCAAGCCTAGCAAGCCATAGCATGCCCACCAATCCATGCCATGCCCACCAAGCCACAGCATGCCCACCAAGCAATGCCACACCCACCAAGCCACACCCACCAAGGCACAGCATGCCCACCAAACCACGCCATGCCCACCAAGCCATGGCCAGCAAGCCATACCATTCCTACCAAGCCATGCCCACCAAGCCATGCCACACCCACCAAGCCACAGCAGGCACACCAAGCCATGCCATGCCCACCAAGCCATGCCCATCAAGCCATACCACGCCCACCAAGCCACGCCATGCCTACCAAGCCACACCACGCCAACCAAGCCACGCCATGCCCACCAATCCACACCCACCAAGCCACGCCCACAGTACCAGTAGTAAACATTTTTCAATCCCAACACTGCTTCACCCCAACATAGTTCCAATTTGAAATATTTATGGTACGAAACCAAGGCAACTGAGGCAGGGGATGGCAGAGCTGGGCCGATCCCTCCGCCATGCATACAAAATGCACAGAATGCCCTTTGGAATTCAGACGGACGCGAAGGGCAGAGCAACTGTAAGGAGGCACAGCCCTCGTCCCCCCCCCCCTTTTCACGGATGTCTCCTGCTCTTTGGTGGATCACCAGGTTTTCTGCAACGGAATTGGAACAATGGGGGCCTTTGTCTTCCTAGCAGCAACGTTTGAAAAGAAGCTACGGCAAAAAAACCATCGTTTGTTAGGCTTTGAAAACACGAGGGGGTCTGAAAGCCAGTAATTTTGTAAAAAGCTTAAAAGCTGAATTATTTGTGGTTCTAAATGGGGTAGAGAGTTTTTTATTTTCCACATTGGTAGATGAGTTAGCAGTTATCAAAAGAGGGAGATAGAAACGGCTTCTTTTTTCGCAGAATTAAGCCCCCTGCATTGAAAAAGTGGGAAGAAACCAGCAAGAAATTTGCAGCTTTAAATTGCCTGCCTACACACACACACACACACACACACACACACACACACACACACACACACACCCCTACACCTCTTCTGCTTGACCTTCAGATTCTTGTTCCTTTGATTAACTTTTTCCAGATGAGAAGTTGGATTCTAATATAGATTTGTAGGAGTCTAGGCTCTGTGGATAGAATAGAGCTGGAAGGGACCTTGGAGATCTTCTACTCCAGTGGTCTCCAACCTTGGCAACTTTAAGACCTGTGGACTTCAACTCCCAGAGTTCCTCAGCCAGAGGAACTCTGGGAGTTGAAGCCCACAGGTCTTAAAGTTGCCAAGGTTGGAGACCACTGTTCTAGTCCACCCCCTGGATCAAGTAGGAGATCCTATACCATTTCAGACAGATGGCTGTCCACTCTCTTCTTGAAAGCCTCCAGTGATGGAGCACCCATAACTTCTGAAGGATAGCAGTTCCGCTGATTAATTGTTCTCATTAACAGGAAATTTTCTCCTTAGGTCTAGGCTGGATGTCTCCTTGATCAGCTTTTGTCTATCGTTTCTTGTCTTGCTCTTGTGGTGGTTTGGAGAATGTATCAACTTCACCTTCCTTAGTAGAATTATGCTTTTAAAAAGGGAAAAATAAACCCCAATAAGTAAAAACCACAAGGCAAATATAAATTTATACAGATACACGAGATTAAGTTAAGGTTGCATCACAATATGAATGCAAACTGTAGGCCTTTGAGAGAGAGAGAGAGAGAGAGAGAGAGAGAGAGAGAGAGAGAGAGAGAGAGAGAGAGAGAGAGAAAAAGAGAGAGAGAGAATAGACAAATTTGTACCTTGCCTTGGGCGATCGTAAATTATCTGTCACAAAGACCTCCCCATGAGTGATGTCCTACAACACCTCTTCAAACATTGAGATCAAAAGCTATATATATAAACCAATCAAATAAAAAAGGAGAGTTGATTTGTTGTTTGAGCAAGGAGCAGAAGTTGGGTGTGTTAACCATAGTATTCTTTTTCAAATCTCTTACATACAGTTACAAGTATACATCCACATAGTTATTTATTCTTATTTATATTTATCACTTTTACATATATTTTTTTAATTGTTCCATATAAAATATACATTCTGGAAGCCTCCTGAAGGTCCTCGAAGTCTCCGGAAGGCTTAAACTGACCCTACGAGCAAACCGGAAGTACATTCCTGAACTTCCGGTTTGCCCATAGGGCCGTTTTTTTTGCGCTCCGGAGGCTTCAGGGAAGCTCCTGAAGCTTCCGGAGGGCCTCCGGGGTGGGGGGAGGCTCTTTTCACCCTCCCCAGGCTCCTATAAAGCCTCTGGAGCCTGGGAAGGGGGAAAATGGCTTTAAAAAAGGCTGAACTCAACTGGCCAGCACGCGCATGGACGCTGGCCAGCTGACAGGGCAACACCTCGGGTTGTAAAGTAAAGGATTAGGGTAGAGGTAGTCCTTGAGTTGCAACCATTGTTTACTGGTTGGTGGGAATGGTCTTGGTGATTCCAGCAAGCCCACCAACACTGATAGAGCAGGCCACTAGGATATAGCAATAGCAATAGCAATAGCAGTTAGACTTATATACCGCTTCATAGGGCTTTCAGCCCTCTCTAAGCGGTTTACAGAGTCAGCATATCGCCCCCAACAACAATCCGGGTCCTCATTTCACCCACCTCAGAAGGATGGAAGGATGAGTCAACCTGAGCCGGTGAGATTTGAACAGCCGAACTGCAGAACTGCAGTCAGCTGAAGTAGCCTGCAGTACTGGACTCTACCCACTGCACCACCTCGGCTCTATATAAAATGACAGCAATTCTGAAGGCACCAAAGATGTTACCTAGTTGGGCAATGAAACGTCTGCAAGAAAGCAAACAGGCTCAGGGACCACCAAGGAATCCACCGTTCTCCTCCCCTTCTTCCCCCCGCTTCAAATATAAATAAATGAATACATATATAAATAAATAGATATCACTACAGTAGAGCTCAGGATGTCAACACACAGCCCAATACCCAGGTCGTTACAACACAAAAGACTAATGGGCACACAGCCAGTACCTCAGCCACACAGGACGTTACGAAACAGCCGGCTAATCTGCAAACATCAACTCCATCAACTAATCAAGATGTTACAACACAGCCCACCAACCCGCATACAGCAACAAAGCCAGCACTCCACACACACACACCAATATTTATAGAAAGACGGAAGCTCCGATCACGCTTTGCTCGCACAAGCACGAAGCCGAAGGCACCAGCCTGAAGATGGCGAGTGGGACCTCGTCGAAACGTCGCCAAGATACTCTCAATCTTACATGGGAAAAGACCCGAATACAACAAGACCAATATATTTACACACACACACACACACACACACACACACACACACACACAGACACACACACACACAGCTGGCCATTATTCATTCAGAACAAGCTGTCATGCGAAGGCATTCTCCCAACAGACCACACATTCCCCGGGTCTTATCAGTCCAGGAGGCATCGATCTAATTGGCAGGATACCTTTTGATTCTCCACCAGCACTTAGAAAGCCACCGTGAGTGACACTTGTTAAGACTTGGCAGAAGAAGTCCTGTTTTTTTTTTAAAAAAAAATCCTTAGTTTTGTAGATTGAGTTTAAGCAAGCAATTCTTCAAGACTGTCATTCTGTCAGGAGAGCAGGTGAAAATGCCTTTGTATTAGCTGTTCCTTTTGCCCTGCTGTTTACAACATGCAACGCATCTGCGTTAAGGCTCTGGAAACTGTTGCCATAGCCACCCCCTTTTTTCTAAACTCATTACATATGTTCGGTCAAAATAAATTTGCAATGCCCCTTATTCTCAGCTCGCCTTTGAAATAGCTCCCAACTTCAAGCTTGCGTGATCGTCTCTGGCTGGAAAACTTATTAATGGAGATTCGTTGTGCTATTACCTACAAAAATGTAAAACAAATTAAGTGTAAAAAAAACAACCATTAACTTGCAGCTGGGTAGAAAATTTCACCACGATTTTTGACAACTGGGGAAGAATGGAGACAAAAATAATGGCTATAAATACATATTCATTCACAAAATGGATTGGCATGAGAAGATTCAAAAATATTTCTAGGATGTATGCACAGGTAGTCCTTAAATTACAAGTGTTAGCAATTCTGTTTTATATAAAGCATCACATGGAGGAAACAAAGGGTACCGTCACCATGTGCCTTACTGCTAACTATATTACTGTAACAGGAAACAGGAAACTCTACTTATAACAAAAGAGCATAGAGTATGTACCATAGATGCAAACTTATAAATACTTCCATCTACTGTCTGAATACTACTGTAGTTGTTGCATAGAAATACATCCCAACAGTGAATTCCAACAACAACAGTTCATTTAGTGACCTCTCAAAGTTACAGCACTGAAAATAATGACATGATCATTTTTCACATTTGCAATTGTTGAGACATCTCCATGGTCACATGATCAAAATTCAGACACTTGGCAACTGACTCATATTTATGACCAGTTACTGCAAAATCCCCATTCCCTCCTCACCCCACTAACCTGTTTTCCAGCTCCGTTCTCCTGTTCAGAGCAACAAAAGAAGATCAGCTGGGAGGCAGAGGGGTGGGTGGGGCCAACCTATTTGCCGGTTCTCTGAACTACTCAAAATTTCTGCTACCGGTTCTCCAGAACCTGTCAAAACTGCCACCTTTGGTCCCAGGGTCATGTGATCCCTTTTTGCGACCTTCTGACAAGCAAAGTCAAAGAGAAAGCCAGTAACACACACTAAGATGCATAAGAGGGTGTGTAAGGTCAGTGCCAGGTTTCCAAAAGATGCCCTAATTAATTCATGAGCCTCAAGCCGAGTTTCAAAAGGAATCCAGTCGTTCATTAGGAACACCATTTCAGCAATACCCCATTGCAATTAGAACTGATCTCATTTTAATTATGGCTGAAGTTTACCCCTCTTTCCTCCCTCCCCTCAGTCTGTGTCGTAAATCACATTGATCAACGAGGTGCACACCTCACAAGCCTGCTGTAGTAATCTGAAATCCGACTCTAACCGAAGGTATGCGTGGAATACATTCCCCCCCCCCTTTCCTCACCATGGTAACTTTATGAGTTGACAGTCAGCGGCAGTGGTGGGTTCCTACCGGTTCAGACCTGTTCGGAGGAACCGGTAGAGGTTTCACAGCCTGGGTTGCTGGAACCGGCAGCGACCCAGGCCTGCCACGCCCCCAAACTAGTTCCCCAGGCAGCGCCGTCAGCACCGCCATCTTGTTTTTAAGTTCTGCGCATGCGCAGAACAATTTTAATTGCACTGCGCATGCACCCGTGTGAACCGGCAGTAGTGCCTGGCGGAACCCACCCCTGGTCAGCGGGTTTTTTGCAAACAATGTCAGGACCACCTAGATAAAGCAAACAGGACTTTTCCAAACTTCTGGAACATCCGGGAGGCCTGTTTTTCGCCCTCCCAGAGCCTCTGCGCAGGCGCTGCACTTCCCTGGCATGATAAATGAGCTGTGTGGAGACTCCTGGGAGGGTAGGGGAAGGGTGGGCGGGGCCAGCCAGTTCTTCCAACTTCAGGTTCAGCGATCCAGATGCAAAATCAGCATCCCATTTCACATGAAACGGTTTGAAGCGGTTGAATCCCACCCCTGAGTTTATGTTCAGATGAAGCACAGAAGGTGCATGAACCATGGAGATGGCCTTGAAGAAGACATCTGGAAAGGGTTAAGAGGAAATCAGCTGCCGAAGACACTTAGGTTGAAGTCAAGTGAGTGGCGAAGGATTCGAAAAGGACTCCGATTGTCATTCCCTCCGGTATTAAGAGCGGGGGGGGGGATGGAAAACATGGACAGATTTGGAAAATTATGTTACTGTAGTCCCAGTGTGGTTCTAAATGGTTGAGTTGGGTCAGTTCGATCTTCTCCGTTGGCATCAAGATACATCTCTAAGGTAGCTCAGGGTTGAAAGGAGGGGTCCTTGGTGCTCTCTGAGCTTGCACTCCTTACTAGCACTGATGATGTTCCCTAGTTGGGTCATGAAACATCTGCAAGAAAACAAGCCAGTTCAGAGAACACCAAGGACCCTACAGCCATAATATCTCTGCCTAATCCCCTTATGTACAAGAATGGCTGCTGAGAGTAAACCTTAGGAGCTCACCATGGAGCTGTTATACCATAATCCATAAAAATGTGGTTTTCTGTCTGTTCCGAAGGCACCGGTGAGTAATTACAAACCAGGAGCAAGTAGTAGAAGCAGCCATTAAGAGTTTGGGATCCATATGGAAAGGGCCTTGCTTTTCCAGAGGAGACTCCATAGGGAAGGGTTCTCTGTCAAACCCATTGCAATTTTGCCAGCAAAGGCTTGTAAATTTATTATACGCAAATACACGGCTGGGCTAGAAAGTTGGATTGAGTCAAACCCATTGAGTCCCGAGTCTATAAATGGCTTCAAACTTCAAAGAGAATTCAAGGTGATTCGGAAATTCGATGCCTTTTCGCTTTGCAGAACCTCCACCCTTCGCGGAGGGGCCAAGCTGAAGGGGAAGCTGAGAGTAGGGAGGCCTCCTCTGATAATAAGAGGAGTTAATGAGTTTCCTGGCTTATTTCTGCACCTGCCCGTTGGAACATTTTGTGCTGTTCTGCGCCTTCTGTTTCCACACCCCGCTTGTGAAATTTTGTTTCAGCACATTTGTCTGACGAAAGCAGAGTGTCGAATTTATCGATCGCCCGAGTGGATCTGGGAAAGCGTGCTTGTGGAACGGTGATTATAATTAAATAGAGCATTTCTCCGTATCGTAGTGAACTTTACATGCAGGAGATGTAATACTGTGGAGTCCTTGAGCCGGGCTGTTTTCTTGCAGGCATCTCACCGCCAAACTAGGTAACAGCATCAGTGCTCGTAAGGGAGGAGGGTTGCGCTGCCATTGTTAGTGGGAGTGGACACATGGTGGGCTGTTGTTTACTGTTAACTTGGTCGTCTGAGTTGGTGGTTTCCTGCGTATTGTGTGATTCCTGGGCATGCCACTAGTGCAGTGATTGCTAACCCTTTTTGCTATCGCGTGCCAAAAGTGGGGGGGAGCATGAGGGGAGGACATGCACATGCGTGCCCGCACCCATAATTCTATGCGCCAAAAACCAGCCAAGAAATGGCCGAAAATGAAGGCTGAAACCAACTGGCCAGCGCACATGTGTGCTGAAACTGACGGGGCAATGCCTCATGTGCCCTAAGAAATGGCTCTGCGTGCCACCTGTGGCATATGTGCCATAGGTTCGCCATCATGGCACTAGCGTATAAAATGAAAACAAACCCCACTCCCTTACTAGCGCTGATGATGTTACCTAGCTTGGTCATGAAACGTCTGTGTAGAAAGCTTCCAAGCTAACAAAGAGAGTTCCAAACACCCCAGAGTTTAATTCCAGGCTGCAAATAATTTTCTTCGAGAGAGGTTCAGAATTTTCAGAATTTCTGTTATGTGGCGCAAGCAGCACATCGCGTGCTATTTGCAAAGCGGCTAACCTTTTGCCAAAAGTTACACCCACCAGCATCCCATCACAACAAGGCGCATAGTCAAAAGGATGGTGAATTGTTCGGTCCTTAGTAAGAGCTTACTTTTAAAGAGTCTTTAAAAAAAAAAAAGTTTAATATTTAATCGGGAGGAGGTCTTTTTGTTTTTTTTAAAGATTCAATACAAAATTGCCTTGTCTCACTTAGCAACAGAAATGTTGGGCTCAGTTGTGGCCGTACGTCGAGGACTACCTGTGTATAGGATTTTCTGGGTTATCTGAAGATGGCGTAAACTGTCCTTTACCCATACGGATGAAGGCAAATCTATGTGTCCCAAGGTAACTTTGTGGGATCCAATCTGGGTCGGACACTGGGACCAGAGGTTTATTTTTCCAAACGTTTGGACTTGTGCAGGAGCCCATCTTCATGAAACTTGTCTCTAGCAGGGTGTGTTCTGTTCTCTGTGTGGTATTTACATGGTGCCTATTGTATGCAACTTTTAAGTTGTTGATTGGGGTGTGTTGATGGCTGGCTTTTTAGTCATTGGCCATCATTTCCTTGTGCTGCCCATCTCTCACCTTCTAAATACTTGAAAATCTGATAGTAAATCAGCCCTCCTGTTGACTGATGAGGGAGCTCTTTCCCAGGCTTCAATCCCTTCCCCGGTTGTTTTTGTCCCTGCTCGTCCAACAATCTTGTTGACTACGAACGGATTAGTTTGGAGAAACGAAACTTTTGCAGTTCCACGGAAGCTGATGAGAGCCTGGAAACTTTTCAAGGTCCTATCAACAGGTGCGAAGAAGGCGGCAGATGGTTCCCATAGCAAAGAGGACTCGTTTACATAGTCTATGTCAGTGATGGTGAACCCTTTCGGTACGGAGTGTCCAAAAGTGCATCCATGTGTATGTGTGGGCGCGCATGCGCCGCAGCACCAGAAAATGAAAGACGAGTTGGCCGATGCGTGCATGCCTGTTTTTTGGCCATTTTTGGACATTTTCAGGTCATTTTCCAGCACTTTGGTGTCCGCGAAGACCAGCTGGCTGGAAATCAGAAGAGCAGCTGGTGATGCACATGCCATAGGTTTCCCCATCACGGGTCTACGTGGAAGCCTGGGGGTTGAGGTTGGCGCTGGGAACTCCAATGTTTAATACTGTGCCAATGAATTCCTTTGCCCATCCTTGAAGGAGTTGTGCAGGAGGGTTTAAAAATACAGTGAAATCATTGGCACTGTTTCATTTCAAGGATGAAAATAGCAAAGATTATATATGGCTAGTTGATGAGAGCTAAATAGCTTGAAATAGATCTATACTAGTCTCCCTTTATTTATTTATCAGCACAACTACAACACATATAAGGGAGACTAGTATAGATCTATTTCAAGCTATTTAGCTCTCATCAACTAGCCATACCCTTACTGGGATTCGAACCTAGGTTGTATTACATATTAGGCAGATGTGTTAACCACTAAGCCACAAGGTTCTCCTCCTTTATCAGCTGAGCCAGGGAAATAGGTATGTATTTAGTGTCACAACCCCTTGTATGCCCAAATATGGGAGGAAGCCTACTGCTTCCTTTCTCTGTCTATCGGCTCGTCAACAGCTACACTCTGTAGACCTTGTGATATTTCCCTCTTGCGTCCCGCGACTGAATCTCGTATCGACTCGCTAGTCGATTCAAGGGGAATCTCGTGGCCTTCAAAACATTCAAAAACTGAAAATTTAACCAGAATCTCGCCATCCTCACATCTTAAGTTCCCCAATTCAGCTCAGCTCTGATCTTGGCTTGAGTCCCACATCTCAAATATTTATGACCGTCTTAAATCTGGAAGCGCCAATGTTGTTGACCTTTGTGTTTTGTGGTGCTAGTGATTCCAAATGCTTAAATTGTCTTACATGTGTTTTGTGTTTTTCCCTTTGGATACCCAGTTCTGGGTTCTTCTTTTTTTTTGGAATTTAAATGCCATTTTCTTTGTAAATGGGAAACATCCTCCTTTGGTAGAATAAGGTTTTCTTCATCCCGCAGCTGCTGTTTGATATAATGATTTATTAAGGTACTAGGACAAATATTGATCTGGCTAATAGCTTTTGCCTTCCTGCATAATACTCTACATTTTACTCTGCTAAAAGGGCCCCCTATTCCTCCTCTCATCCTCTGATTGACCATAAATGCTTTGGCCTTTTTCCTCCAGCCATTATCACCCTAACCAAAGTGGTAAATAAATGCAGAGTATTTATAGACTCATTTAAAAGGCAAACATATCCAAATACCGTTCTGAACACCCACCCACCCCCCGCTATTTGGATAATGTTTGGTAGGTTTAATAGAGTCTTATAGCGGCAAAAGACCAGATTCGATTATGAGATTAAAAAAATGTTTCTTTAATGCTTTAAAGATTAAACATTTCTCGAAATCTTATCAAGGGGAAGAAGCCTTAATCAATCCACAGTGAGCATCTGAACAGGAAGACCCACAAAAATCCCACCCCACTTAATTTGCCTTTTCCCCCAGCTTGCATTTCAACTGATATATTCTTGAGGGATTAATTAATGCAGCTGTTTTGGAAAGTGATATCTGGAATTTGAGGCACTTCTTCAAATGACCCACCCTGGTGGAGAAATATTATTTATCTATTGGAGTCTCTGGAGCTCAATTTCATGCCAGGAATTCTACTTGTTATATAGAAAACTCCAATATTGAATGTGGTTTGAGCCTCCTCCTCCTGCTCCTGCTCCTCCTCCTTCTGATTCTGTTCCTTCTGCTTCTGCTTCTCTTCCTCCTCCTCCTCCTTTGCAATGTTGTGTGGTGGGAGGACAGTAAAGTGATGGTAGAAATATTTAATTTTGAAAAACGGCCTGGTGAGAGGAGCACTTATTTGCTCCATAAGTATCCCTTCAAAATCTGCTTTTTTGGGGTCCATATAACACATTCCCATATATTTCTGTGTATTTTTATTTGATAATTAGACAAATTACTTGATTCTGCAGCCTACAAGGATTTTCAAAACAATTCTTTAATAAGATTTTCACGTAAGTGAAAGATAAACATGAAATTATGTAGAGCGAAATTAAGCAAAAGGGAAATAAGACATAAAAGAAGAAGTAGAAGAGACAAGGCAGGGGAGAACAAAGGAACAGAAAAAAAGGAAAAGATAACTAAAGAAGCAACTTCTGATCTTCTTCACAGCAGTTACAAACAAATTCATTATCTTTCCTCTCCCTTTAAAGTGACAAAAAGTTTGTCTCCTTCCCATATTCAGCCCTCTTTAATCAGCAAACCCATAGATCATCAATTCAATCCTCCCATTTTCAAATCCATAGGAGATTTCCCATCTTTATTTATATATTCTTATATATATTTTCAAATCCATAGATTTCCCATCTTTATATATATATATTCTTCAAAACTATGGAAATGAAGGCCACATTTTTTGAAAATCACATTCAGTTGAATGTAAATAAATGAGACAAGGGTCTTGTTTTTGATTCTGTTGTACATCATGACATTGTGTATAGTTGTTTGTTGTTGTTCAGTCACTAAATTGTGTCATGAGCCACAGCATGCCAGGTCCCCCTGTCCTCCCACTATCTTCAGGAGTTTTCCCAAATTCATGTTCATTGCTTTGAGGACACAATCTAATCATCTCATCCTCTGCCGTAACCTTCTCCTTTGGCCTTCCATCTTTCCCAACATCAGATGCTTCTCCAAGGAGACCTCTCTTCTCGTTTGGTGGCCAGTGGAAGACAGGTCTCTTGTCTTCCATTGTCTCCCAGAGTTTTCCCATTGTCTTTGATGACACCATCTAACCATCTCATCCTCTACTACGCATTTCTCCTCTGGCCTTCCATCTTTCCCAACATCAGGGTCTTTTCTAAGGAGACCTCTCTTCTTATTTAGTGGCCAGTGGAAAACAGGCCACCGGTTGTCCACTATTTCCTGAAGTTTGCTCACTGTGTTGATGACTCTATCTAAGCGTCTCATTTTCTGCTGTCCTCTTCTCCTTTGACTTTTTGTCTTCCCCAACATCGGGGTCTTGTCCAAGGGGACCTCTCTTCTTGTTTGGTGGCCAATGGAGGACAGGCCTCCTGTCCTCCATTGTCTCCCAGACTTTGCCCATTGCCTTTGATGACACCATCTAACCATCTCATATACTACTGTCCCCTTCTCCTTTGGCCTTCCATCTTTCCCAACATTGGGATCTCCTCCAAAGAGTCCTCTTTTCTCATTAAGAGCCGAGGTGGCACAGTGGTTAGGGTGCAGTACTGCAGGCCACTTCAGCTGACTGTTATCTGCAGTTCAGCAGTTCTAATCTCACCGGCTCAAGGTTGACTCAGCCTTCCATCCTTCCGAGGTGGGTGAAATGAGGACCCAGACTGTGGGGACAATATGCTGACTCTGTAAACCGCTTAGAGAGGGCTGAAAGCCCTAGGAAGCAGTATATAAGTCTAACTGCTATTGCTATTGCTATTAGGTGACCAAAGTATTTGAGCTTTAGCTTCAGCATCTGCTCTTCCAAAGGACAGCCAGGATTGATTTCCTTCAGGATTGATTGATTGGATCTCCTTCCAGTTTAAGGGACACTCCGGTGTCTTCTCCAACACTACACTTCGAAAGCCGTACTTCCTTTTGCCTAGAGTTTCAGATTTCCCTTTTGGTGTGGGCTAAACCATCGTTTCAGAGGCAGTCTCGTGGTCCCGCACTCTCTGGGACTCGACCTGTGAGGGCTACTTCCTCTCTTCTTTTGTTATTATCTGTACAACAGCAGAAACAAAGTGTCAGCACTCCTTCATTGGATAATCAGGAAAGAAAACCACAAGACTCCATTGATAGAAATCAAGTGTACTTTTACTAATTATAAATGAACAGAAGCGTAGCAAAGCGAAGACTGATTATTTAGGTGCGAAAGCAAATGATATGTTGTATAACCCATTCCCCACCCCTTGGCATCCCAGTCACAGTCCAATCATAATTCTCCCAAGTGATCTGGGTACTTGAGAGACCGCCTGCTGCCAATTACCTCCCACAGACCCATTAGATCTCACAGGGTTGGCCTCCTCTGGGTTCCGTCTACCAGCCAATGCCATCTGGCTACTACCCGGGGGAGGGCCTTCTCTGTGGCAGCTCCGGCCCTCTGGAATGAACTCCCCGCAGGGATTCGGACCCTCACCTCTCTCCAGGCCTTCCGAAAAGCCATCAAAACCTGGCTTTGCCGGCAGGCCTGGGGGTGATGAGTTCCCTCCCCTCTCGACATGTATGGTTGTGCGACTGTTGCTTATTTTTATTATTTGTATTTCATTTTTATGTTCCCCTTTTCCCCCGTTTGAATTGTTCGCCGCCCTGAGTCTTCCCGGAGAAGGGCGGCATATAAATAATAAAATTCTATTCTATTCTATTCTAAGTGTCAGGTGCGAGATAACTTCAAAAGGCATCACCAAGATGGAATGTCGGTGCCGTTGGCCTTGGCGGGAAACCTCCTCCGCATGCGCAGTAAGACAGGCAGCAGAAACTCCAGAATCTTCCTCCAGCACAATTAGTAGTCCCCTCCCAAATACCATGCCCCCCCTCCCCGTTTCAACGGCAGCCGAAGCAGCAGCAATAGCAATAGCAGTAGACTTATATACCGCTTCATAGGCCTTTCAGGCCTCTCTAAGCGGTTTACAGAGAGTCAGCATATTGCTCCCAACAATCCGGGTCCTCATTTTACCCACCTCGGAAGGATGGAAGGCTGAGTCAACCCTGAGCCGGTGAGATTTGAACCGCTGAACTGCTGATCTAGCAGTAGCCTGCAGTGCTGCATTTAACCACTGCGCCACCTTGGCCCCAAAGCAGAGGCTGACACAAAGTCCAACCTTTATAAGAAAGGGTGACCCAGAAATAAAATCTATATTTTTTGCAGCTTTACCCCCCACCTTGTGCTAGGCCTCCCGTTTTTTTCTGTGCCAGAGCTGGAATGACCTCCATTCACTCAGCTCTTTGACTTTGTAATGTTCTGTCTTGGTTTATCCGTGAGTTGCTGTGAAACATTTTTCCCGCAGTTTTGACGGCTCCCTAAAGCAACATTTCATAATGTTGCTCATGAACAATTCTAAGCAGGGTAATGTGATCTAAATTGAATGATATCTCCCAGCGATCCTGGTGTATCCGGGGGATGCTAATATATCCAGCTTCTGTTTCCCAACAAATGTTGCTTAATAATGTTTTAAATACCCGAGAAAGAAGGGCATGTGTGCGTGCAGCCGTGCCTGCTTTCATGCGCACCCTGAAATGTAAGTAAACATTGGCTCATTATGGCGCTATCTGTAAAGGCAGAATACAATTGTCAAGGGGTTTCCTTTCATCAGAATGCAGCCTGTTGCCTTGCAACACAACACTTGACATTTATTTTGGGGGTTTTTGTTTAAAAGCCAGCTTTGTGGAGACAAATAGCTCACGAGTTTCCATTTTATGGCTTATTCTGAGACCTTTCATAGGGAAGATCTCAGCGGCTTCTCTATGCCTATATCTGTGATGGCGAACCTATGGCACAGGTGGTGGGGCGTATGCGGGAGATGTGCACACATGTTTGGGGTCACAGGGGAATTAGCACCCCCCCATGGTCAGGGCCGGATTTCCCTATAGGCTAACTAGGCTTCAGCCTAGGGCCTCAAGATCAAGAGGGGCCTACATTCAAATTGTTAGCAAAATTAAAATTACACTATTCTAAAAACAGTGAACACTAAAACACTGAACCAAAAATAAGGAGAAATTCTACGCATAGGACTAATAAACAATCATAAAAATTGGTTAAGATCGTTCCAGCGCTGCGGCAGTTGGGGAGCCCGCCCACGTTCCCGGCACCGGCGGTCGGGCGAGAGGCGCGGCCACTCCCAGTAGCCGCCCCGTCGACGTGGAGCCCACCAGCGGCCAGGCAGGTGAGGGCGAGGGGGCCGAGCCGGGCAGCTGAGCGCAGCAGGGGAGGCGGCTGGCCTCGCTGCCTTTGCCGCAGAGCAGAGCCGCCCTCCGTCGGGAGGCCAGCTATTTATATTGATATATATTGATTTATATCACAGTAATGATGTATTTTATTGTCTCTCATGTAATTTACAAACTTAAAAATGGGAGGTGAAAGGGCCTCATAAGTGGAATAGCCTAGGGCCTCTTTTCATCTAAATCCGGCCCTGCCCACGGTCCGTTTTAGGATGCTTCAGTGAGGCCTGATAGGCCCAAAACAGGGCGCAGAGTGTGTGTGTCACGTGCACATGTGCGGGGCGTGGGGGTGACACGGGGATCACATATGCATGCACAGGGTGGAGTAGCGTGTGAGGGAGTGGTGTCACACACTTTGGGTGTGGGCACGCACGCTTTCGGCACGTCACAACAAAAAGGTTTGCCGTCACTGGCTTATATCATTCAGAAGACAATGAGGAAAATATAGGGACGATTAAGTCCTAAGAGTAGAAATTGAGTCAACTTCACTGTGATCTTAAGAGAGGCAACCTCAACATGTCCCAGTGGGACCTCCGAAAATTATCACCAAGGAAAGAGGAATAATTGTCATCAGACAATGAAAGCAATGATGGAAGATCATAATAATACAACATATTGCATTGGTGAGCAATAAGAGCTGCGGTGGCGCAGTGGTTAGAGTGCGGTACTGCAGGCGACTTCTGCTGACTGCCGGCTGCCTGCAATTTGGCAGTTTGAATCTCACCAGGCTCAAGGTTGACTCAGCCTTCCATCCTTCCGAGGTGGGTCAAATGAGGACCCAGATTGTTGGGGGCAAGAGGCTGACTCTGTAAATCGCTTAGAAAGGGCTGTAAAGCCCTATGAAACATTATATGTCTTAGTGCTATTGTTATTGCAGGCTAATTCTGCCCACAGTCAGGAGTTCAATCCCATCCTTCAGAGGTGGGTAAAGTGAGGACCCAGATTGTTGGGGCCACGAGGCTGACTCTGTAAACTGCTTAGAGAGGGATTGGACCGCTTGTGGGAACATAATAACTCTAGGCTTATTCCTCTCTTGACTCCATCCTCTGCTCAAGTAGAAAGGAAAGGATTTCCTACAAAGTTATTTTTCGTTCTTTTCCTAATATATAACAAAGGGCACCAAGTTATCTTATTTGTATGATTTTCTTCGCTTTGACGTTTGACCCAGGATTGGAATAATCCAATTTTTCTCTGGACTGAGGGCGATTTAATTAACAGGAAATGGGTTTTTTTTAAATTATTATTCTGAAAGAGCATTCAAAGATGGAGGTAATATAATCATGCACCGGTCCCTCGGATCCTAAATAACCCCTTAACCATGCTGTAAGCAGCGATGACAAAGGATTCATTAAATCTTCCTGTGCGGAGTCTGCTTCCTAATTGGCGCTAGGTAAAACAAGCGGTTTTTTACTGTTCACCGCTGACCTAGCAAAGCATCGCTTAATTTTTCTATTAAGATGAAACGGAGTAGACTTTCTTGTTGCTCCTGGATCTTTAATGCATTCAGGCAGCCCGAAAGGTTTTTAGCCAGACATATGTCGGCGCAAAGGACTTTCGTATTAGCTTTTAATGCATTCATGGCAAAACCTTTCGTCTGACATTTCAATCTCTGTTCAGTAAGCGAGGATTCAGAAGTGAGTCTTGTTCTCTGGTAACAAGTTCTTTTTAAATAATAATAATAATAGCGGTGAGTCGGTGGGTGGGGGTGAGTGGCAAGCAGGCAGGCGATCGGGGCGGGGCCAGCCAGAGCTGGTATTTGCCGATTCCCTGAACTTGTTAAAATTTACGCCACTGGGTCGCCTGGACCGGTCCGTACAGGCATCAAACCACCTCTGGACCTGGCCCATAGAATCACCACAAGTTGGACATGACCGAATGGATAACATTATCGCCATCAAACCGTGGTTGGAATCCATTTCTGGTGGCCTCTTTCTTACCAGGAGACGTAGCTTCAGGTCCTCTGATCTTCAGTTGCCTTTTTAGGGTGTTTTAAATTCCAGATATGGATTTTGGTTGAAAGCTTGAGGTTTCTCTATGGAGTTTGAAGGCCTCGTATGAGGAATAAGAGGAAATATAGCAGTTAGCAATAGCAATAGCAGTTAGACTTATATACCGCTTCATAGGGCTTTCAGCCCTCTCTAAGCGGTTTACAGAGTCAGCATATCGCCCCCAACAATCTGGATCCTCATTTCACCCACCTCAGAAGGATGGAAGGCTGAGTCAACCTTGAGCCGGTGAGACTTGAACAGCCGAACTGCAGAACTGCAGTCAGCTGAAGTAGCCTGCAGTGCTGCATTTAACCACTGCGCCACCTCGGCTCTATATAACCAGCATCATTGTTTGTAGTAGAGCAGAGAACTTAAATTTTCCCGTTCCCTTCCTTCCTTTGTTGCTCTCCTGCTCTATTTTTTAAAACGACCAATCATTTTATTTTGTCTGCCAAAGTCTAGCAAGGAATAAACCAACATCAATTAACCAGGGATCTTACAGGCACGGTCTTCAATTTATGTGACTATGTCAGAAAGCAATCAGAGTTAGCGCAGCGACATGGTTTGGAGACGCTGGTAGGGGAGGAACCGATGGAGATCAGATATTATTCAAGGAATATACATACACCCCAAATTATTACTTTCCCCCTCCACCTTTTGAAAGGCCGTAAAAATGCATCTGGGTCTCCAGCTGCATCCATCAATGTCTTTATGGTGTAATTACAAATTCCCAAGAATGTCGGGATCTCTAAATTGAAATACGGCGACACTTCCGGAAAATGGTGCCATGTCAGCACTGTTAGTGTAATAAATATGAGCTGCAAAGAAATTGTAGACTCCGAGCCGGCGTAGTTTTTCTTTTTCTTCGTGACAATCTGCTCCTCTGTCCCTTTTTCTCTTTCGTTTCAAGGTTATGTTTCGTCTGACTTTCGGAGATAGGGAGAACTTGCCAGATGCCAAGAGGGAGGGGAGGGGTTGTTTGTTTTGTTTTTCGCCTCTCCTTTTCCGTGGGAGCCGTAGGTATAATTTTGTTTTTTGCTACATGGAGTTCTCATAATCCGTTTTGACGTCTTACGCGCTCTTCCCCGTAGAGTTGGCAGCTTCAAGCGTTTGGTCCAGAGAGGTTGGAGTGGAAGGAGATAGATCTTCTCTGTGACCTGACATTCACACTGCCTTGTGTGTTTTTCCTATATTTAGAGTTACAACCCCCGGTATGCCCAAATATGGGAGGAAGATCACTACTTCCATTCTCTGTCCTTCGGCTCGTCACAAGAGACCATCCAGACAGAAACCCAATATTTTTACTGTTGCCTTTTTGTTACATTTGTTGTATCTGTGCTGATAAATAAATAAAGGGAGACTAGTATAGATCTATTTCAAGCTATATAGCTCTCATCAGCTAGCCATACCCTTACACAGGTTCGATTCCCAGTAAGGGTATGGCTAGCTGATGAGAGCTAAATAGCTTGAAATAGAGCTATACTAGTCTCCCTTTATTTATTTATCAGCACAAATACAACATATATCTATCTATCTGTATGTATGTATATATGTGTATGTGTGTGTGTGTATGTGTGTGTATGTATGTATACAGAAAACACACACACACACACACACACACACACACACACACACACACACACACACACACACACACACACATATATATATATATATATATATATATATATATATATATATATATATATAATGTTATATTTGTGCTGATAAATAAATAAAGGGAGACTAGTATAGATCTATTTCAAGCTATTTAGTTCTCATCAGCTAGCCATACCCTTACTGGGAATCGAACCTATATATAAAGACCCGAATACAGCAAGACCAGCATATCTCTCTCTCTCTCTCTCTCTCTCTCTCTCTCTCTCTCTCTCTCTCTCTCTCTCTCTCTCTCTCTCTCTCTCTCTCTCTCTCTCTCTCTCTCTCTCTCTCTCTGTCTCTGTCTCTCTGTCTCTCTCTCTCTCTCTCACACACACACACACACACACACAGACACAGACACACTCGTTTTCTCTTTGGAATAGGCTCGATAGAGCCATTTTCAGCCAAGTTTAGTCTGAATCATAGTTTCAACTCCTTGCGTGACATTTTAACTGTTTATGTTTTATGTCTTCATCGTTGGTCACCTTGAGGCAGATTGTAAATTGTACAAATAAATAAAATATAAAGCCAATAACTGTATGGAGGGGGGTTTTTTTGGCCGGGGGGGGGGGAATTCAACTGCTTCAGTGGCTACTTTAAAAGGATCGCTGGCAAACAATTTAGGGATTTGTTCCTGTTGTTTGCAACAGCATAAAAGGACTCTGGAAAAGGGCACCGTTTTCTTTTTATTGTTATTATTATTTTTGAGTTGGGTTGAGCCAAGGATCTGCCTTCAGAAGTTGATTTAAAAGGTCACAGAGGAAATATACAGCCGTCTACTAATTAGATGGCAGAGTCTTACTCCAATCAAGGTTTCTGTCTATGACATAGCATTTACACAGTGAGTTACAAGTGATTGAGTGGTCTGGCAACTGGAACCCCTTCCCTTTTTGTTCAAAATATTTCTCTGCTTATTGAGGGGCCCTTGACATGGATTTTGTATATTGCTAACTAACCTAATTACTTTGCATTTTGATTTGACTGCATTTTCTCTCTCTCTTTTAAAATGATGATCAGGTTTATTAGCTTTCAATGCCCCTAAACTGATAAAACAGGCTGGAGACGAACTGCAGATAAGGAAAAAAAAAAGTTGGTTAGCACAAATTAGAGTCTGGTTTCTCTCTTTTGTGAACTCCAGGCAACCTTTTTCCTTACAATTTATGCCCCTCCTGACTGCATTTTAATGAACATGGGTGATATTATGCTTTTATAGAACAATAATATTAAGGAGCCGAGGTGGCACAGTGGTTAAATGCAGCACTGCAGGCTACTTCAGCTGACTGCATTTCTGCAGTTCGGCTGTTCAAATCTCACTGGCTCAGGGTTGACTCAGCCTTCCATCCTTCCGAGGTGGGTAAAATGAGGACCCAGATTGTTGTTGGGGGCGATATGCTGACTCTGTAAACTGCTTAGAGAAGGCTGGAACCCCTATGAAGCGGTATATAAGTCTAACTGCTATTGCTATCTATCTATCTATCTATCTATCTATCTATCTATCTATCTATCTATCTATCTAATCTATCTAATCTATCTAATCTATCTATCTATCTATCTATCTATCTATCTATCTATCTATCTATCATCTATCTATCTATCTATCTATCTATCTATCTATCTATCTATCTATCATCTATCTATCTATCTATCTATCATCTATCTATCTATCTGGGTGAAATGAGGACCCAAACTGTGGGGGCAATATGCTGACTCTGTAAACCGCTTAGAGGGGGCTGAAAGCCCTATGAAACGGTATATAAGTCTAACTGCTATTGCTATTTCTATTCTGATTGCACACACACACACACACAAACACAAATTACACACTCATTTAGTATAGTTATAACTTCTGAAGAGCTGTTCTTTTGACCAAGGAATTCCTTTAACTATTCGTAGCTATCCATAAAAGCTGAGAATTAGTTACTATGGGTGCTTCTGATTCCACATACGTACACAAACACACACACACACACACACACACAAATACACACAAACACACCAATTTAATATACTTCTAACTTCTGAAGAGCTGTTCTTTTGACAAAGTAATCCCTTTAATTATTAAAAGCTGAGAACTAGTTACTATGGGTGCTCCTTTTGATTCCACATACGTGCATATACACACACACACACACACACACAGACAAATTTAATATATTTCTAACCTCTGACAAAAAAATCCTTTCAACTATTCATGGCTATTGCTTAAAAGCTGAGAATTAGCACAGAAAATTGCAGGTGGCAAAAACATCAGCCCTCGTTGCAGGAAGAGAACTGTTCAGTAAATAAGAGTTACAAAAGGAGAAAAAGGTTAAACTAATTTTTTTTTTTGGGGGGGGTAAAGAATCAAAAGAGTTAATTGCTGTTATTTTCCCTATTGTTGTGTGTTGTATGGAAGCTCCAATCCATTGCTTGGAATTATTCAAGCAAGAAGGGATGGTTGCAAAATATAATGAAATTTGGGCCAAAAGGACGCATTGTTTTAAGACAAGTAGGAAAAAATGGCTTTTAAAAAAATAGATGAATTTCACATGTCTTGAATCCAGTCCAGTCCAGAATATAATATTTTTTTCCAATTGATCAAAATAATTGTTTTGGCAACTCTTCACACTTGGTGTTCCTCACATTTTTTTTTCAGCTCCTGAAAAATCCCACATTGTTGGAACATAATTAACATAAAGTTAGCATCTTTAACCAATTTCGATGCACTGAGGATAGTTTGGGTAATGAAATGTCTGCAAGAAAACAACTCAGAGAGCACCAAGCTCCTCTCATTTCAACCCTGAGCTACATAATGTTCTCCTTTATGAATTTCTCTGTCCATCCCTCTGTGTCTCTCTCATCTGTCTGTCTGTCTGTCTATTATCATCATAATCTCTCTCTCTCTCTCTCTCATCTATCTATCTATCTATCTATCTATCTATCTATCTATCTATCTATCTATCTATCTATCTATCTCATCTTATATCTATTTCTTTCTGTTTATCTAACATCTGTCTGTCTGTCTGTCTGTCTGTCTATCTATCTATCTATCATCTATCTATCTATCTATCTATCTATCTATCTATCTATCTATCTATCTATCTATCTATCTATCTCATCTTATATCTATTTCTTTCTGTTTATCTAACATCTATAGCAATAGCAATAGCAATAGTTAGACTTATATACCGCTTCATAGGGCTTTCAGCCCTCTCTAAGCGGTTTACAGAGTCAGCATATCGCCCCCAACAACAATCCGGGTCCTCATTTCACCCACCTCGGAAGGATAGAAGGCTGAGTCAACCTTGAGCCGGTGAGATTTGAACAGCCGAACTGCAGAAAGAACGTATGTCCGTCCGTCCGTCCATCCATCCATCCATCCATCCATCCATCCATCCATCCATCCATCCATCCATCCATCCATCCATCCATCCATCCATCTATCTATCTATCTATCTATTCTAGCATCTACCTACCTACCTACCTACCTACCTACCTACCTACCTACCTACCTACCTACCTACCTACCTACCTACCTACCTATCTATCTATCTATCTATCTATCTATCTATCTATCTATCATACTGTGTCTGTGTCTGTGTCTGTGTCTGTGTCTGTGTCTGTCTGTCTGTCTGTCTGTCTGTCTGTCTGTCTGTCTGTCTGTCTATCTATCTATCTATCTATCTATCTATCTATCTATCTATCTATCTATCTATCTATCTATCTATCTATCTATCTATGTATCTATCTACCTACCTACCTACCTACCTACCTACCTATCCATCCATCCACCCACCCACCCACCCACCCACCCACCTCATCTATTATGTCTGTCCATCTGTCTATCTTTCTATTTATCTAACCTCTCTCTCTTCCCCCCGTGTCTGTGTGTGTGTGTGTGTGTGTGTGTGTGTGTGTGTGTGTGTGTCCATCCATCCATTCCCCATTGCCTCCGAGCAATGCCTGGGCAAAAGTATCTGAATCTCCTTTGAAAGCCTCTCTGCAGAAGAGATCCAGGATAGCCCCGCATAGCGTTTTGACTTCTCCAGCTGCAGAGTTTGGACTGGACTGTCCAGCTGCCTTTCCGTAACACAGGGAGTATCTTCCTGGAAACAAGGGAAGTCTCTCAGCTGCAAAAGCACTTTGACAGTGGACAGGATGTGGGCGTTTAGAAAGACTCCATCCAGATTGGCAACACTCGTGTGACTGATTCTTAACTGCTTGCGTATCTCCTATCTTACAAAAATGCTAACATTTTTTCTGGCAAGGTTTTAGGTAAAATGCATTTTTGGGGATACTCCCACGGGTGCATTTTCCTATTAAAAAGTCAGCCTGCCCGGGAAATCAGTACAGAAGGTGGCATTTTTATAAGCCGGGAAGCTTCTGGAATTCATTGTATATTGAGACACTGGAAACAAAACACTGAAACTCAACCAGACCCCACAAATAATTAGCCGGAATCCTTTTTATTTTATTTTTTTGACGTAAAAGGCAGTCATGGCTGGCTGGGAATATTTTCTTTTGGCACCCTGGCCGCCTGGAAAAAGGCAGAGAGAAATTACAAGTCTCTCTCACACACACACAAACACCACCTCGCTTTTTCTGTATGCAGTTGTCTTGTGCTGGTTCATTTAGCCACAAAATGATTGTGTGTCAGTTCGGCAGTTGGCGTCTTTGCTTACACTGGAGCAACATAAAGGGAAAACAACGACCACCTCCCTTCCCTGCCAAAGGAAATTCGCAGCCATGTATTTCCCCAAGCCACCGATAATGGCGGAGGGCTGGCGGCTGTCTGTCAGTCAGCGCGAGAGGAGACGAACGTCGCCGGCGTCGTGTTTTGTAGGTGTTTCAGTGGGAGCAATATTGGCTTGATTAGAAGTGACAAATGGAGCTGCTTTGTCAAGGGCGAATTAGCCCTGAGGTAAAATTGCTCTCGTCTGTTGGTGGAGCTGCCTTGAGAGTCGCTTTGGAAAAGGTTAGCTGGCCTTGGCTTGATTTTAGCCCGAACGGTTGAATGTGAGTAAGTAGCTTGAATTGACAGAGGATAACGAATCGAATCATATCAAGCCAAACTGAAAGGAATCAGCCTTCCTTCCTTCCTTCCTTCCTTCCTTCCTTCCTTCCTTCCTTTCCTTCCTCCCTTCATTCCTTCCTCCATTCCGTCCTGTGGGTTAACTAGATGACCTCCAAGGTCCTTTCAAACTCATTCTGTTATTCTGCTATCCTTCCTTCCTTCCTTCCTTCCTTCCTTCCTTCCTTCCTTCCTTCCTTCCTTCCTTCCTTCCTTCCTTTTTCCCTCCCTCCCTCCCTCCCTTCCTGTTGGACTAGATGAACTTCAAGGTCCTTTCAAACTCTGTTATTCTACTATCCTTCCTTCCTTCCTTCCTTCCTTCCTTCCTTCCTTCCTTCCTTCCTTCCTTCCTCCCTCCCTCCCTCCCTCCCTCCCTCCCTCCCTCCTTCCCTTCCTTCCGGTTGGACTAGATGACCTTCAAGGTACTTTCAAACTCTGTTATTCTGCTATTCTTTTTTCCTTCCTTCCTTCCTTCCTTCCTTCCTTCCTTCCTTCCTTCCTTCCTTCTTCCCTCCCTCCCTTCCAGTTGGACTAGATGACCTTCAAGGTCCTTTCAAACTCTGTTATTCTGCTATTCTTTTTTCCTTCCTTCCTTCCTTCCTTCCTTCCTTCCTTCCTTCCTTCCTTCTTTCCTTCCTTCCTTCCTTCCCTCCCTCCCTCCCTCCCTCCCTCCCTTCCAGTTGGACTAGATGACCTTCAAGGTCCTTTCAAACTCTGCTATTCTTTCTTCCTTCCTTCCTTCCTTCCTTCTTTCCTTCCTTCCTTCCTTCCCTCCCTCCCTCCCTCCCTTCCAGTTGGACTAGATGACCTTCAAGGTCCTTTCAAACTCTGCTATTCTTTCTTTCTTCCTTCCTTCCTTCCTTCCTTCCTTCCTTCCTTCCTTCCTTCCTTCCTTCCTTTTCAAGTGGTTCCAAGCAATGATTTGGAAATATCTTAAGCAGAAGGTGTGGCATTGGGCAAGACAGTAGTTAAGTGAAATATCTATAGAGATTGTCAGAAATCCAGGTTATCCCAAAGGTGCTTCTTTTCCCCTTCCTTCCTTCCTTCCTTCCTTCCTTCCTTCCTTCCTTCCTTCCTTCCTTCCTTCCTTCCTTCTTTCCTTCTTTCCTTCTTTCCTTCTTTCCTTCTTTCTTTCCTTCCTTCTTTCCTTCTTTTTTTCTTTCTCTCTCTCGCCCTCCCTCCCTGCCTTTGAACCAAAAGCTAATAAAATGTAGCCTTTTATTTAATGTAGCAGATAGACTTGATTAGAAATATT
The DNA here is from genome assembly GCF_051295495.1 of Thamnophis sirtalis. Classification (NCBI taxonomy): domain Eukaryota; kingdom Metazoa; phylum Chordata; class Lepidosauria; order Squamata; family Natricidae; genus Thamnophis; species Thamnophis sirtalis. The sequence goes on from NW_028261392.1 coordinate 2,205,279, forward strand.
GACATGAACTTATACACGGGGCAGCAGCTGGAAAGCTAGAATAACAGAAGATAAATAGAACTCATGTAGCCGTTGGATGTCCCCAGCCCCCAGCCAATCTCCCCTTTGCCATCCGAATGTGGCTGAAACCTTCCTTCCACGTGGCTCGTGTGCCTTTCCCTGCGTGTGAGCACTTATGCCAGTGTGTGGAGTTCCCACATTGACTTTAATCCGAGGGCTAATATTTCAGAAGGCAACAGTCTTTTCAACCACAAAGAAAGCACCACGCAGTGACTTGTTCTACTTTTCTCTTACTTATTGTTAAAGTGTTTTTATTTTCCATTTTCCATTTTCATACACTCACATATATACTGTGCATAGCCGGGGCCATATAACATTAAACAATAATCACAGCAATTCCTCTTGTCGACAATACCCCCCAAAATAGAAACCCAATATACCTCTTCGACCCTCCATACACCTCTTTCTTCCACCACCCTCCAACTTTCTATCTTCCCTCCATCATCCCCCTCTACACTACTTCCCCTCCCCCTCTACCACTCCTCTCTCCCGGTCCACTCCCTCCCTTCCTTCTCACCCTCCCTCCCATCCTCTCTCCCGTCCCTCTCTACCCATCTTCCTTCTATCCCACTCATCCTCCCCTTGGTGTATTTCCACTATATGTCAATGTACTCAGCTTGTCCTATTTTTACAGAGAAATTAAAGAGAAACAGTATACATGTGAAGTCGCATTACATTGAAATCTAACACATAGTATATGTCCCCCCTCCCCTCCCCTCCTCCCTAACACCACACCTCTTCCCCCCCCCCCCCGACTTCCCAGAGCCCGTACACAGTATAGATTTTTAACACAGTCTAAAATATATTGGGAAAAAAGAAATAGAAAAAAAGAGGTTAATAACATCTCTACATTGATCTTAGCTTCTTCTTGCTAAAAGTTTTCTACTTTTCTCTTACTGATGGCCTTCGTGGTTGCAACGTTCTCTTTTCCTGCCTCCATTTTCTTAGCTTTTCTCGACGACGGCGGGACTAAAGAGGAACGGCTTACTTAAAAAAGAACTGAACCCCAAAAAGTCTTAACATCAAAACTTAGTTCTTCTGAGGGACAAAATAGCAATAGCAATAGCAGTTAGACTTATATACCGCTTCATAGGGCTTTCAGCCCTCTCTAAGCGGTTTACAGAGTCAGCATATCGCCCCCAACAATCCAGGTCCTCATTCCACCCACCTCGGAAGGATGGAAGGCTGAGTCAACCTTGAGCCAGTGGGATTTGAACCGCCGAACTGCAGATAGCAGTCAGCTGAAGTGGCCTGCAGTACTGCACCCTAACCACTGCGCCACCTCGGCTCTATGGAAAGGAGATATTCTTCATTTTATTCTTTATTGGCCAAGTGGGACTGGAGACGCAAGAAATCGGTGTTTGGCGCAGATGCTCTCCGTGTCCATAAAAAGTTAAGATACCGTCATCAAGAATCACAACACTTAACGATAGTCACAGGGTGCAAATAAGCAATCAAATCATACTAGGAAACAAATGAAAGAAAATAAATCATAGAGATACAAGCAACAAGGTTATAGTCATAAGTAAAAAGAGAGAGGTACTAGGAAGGATGAGAAGATCATAGTAATACAGTCAGTAAATGATTTGATAGTTGTGGGGACTAGTTGTTTAGCAGAGTGATGGCATTTGGGGAAAAAAACTGACCTTGTGTCTAGTTCAGTGTTTCTCAACCTTGGCAACTTGAAGATGTCCGGACTTCAACTCCCAGAATTCCAGTTGAAGTCCATGCATCTTAAAGTTCTCATGTTTGAGGAACACTGGTGTACATGACAGTCCACAAACACCTATATCTATTGTTTCTCGTGAAGTAGCTAGTTAGCACGTGTGTCTTTCAACTCTAAGTTCTTAGTATCGCAGAAGTCAAACAAGACATCCCGTCTGTTTTTATCGATAAGAAGAATATTTACGGACTTCCCATTGGACTCAGATTTCAAGGAACAACTGAAGGGGCTGTAGTCATTTCAGAGAAATAATCGATCAGATAACCCCGTGGATTTGATGAACCTGTCCAACTAATGATGATGCCTTAGAAAGAAAGAAAAATATGAATTCATCATCCCACTAAGGCAGTGTTTCTCAACCTTGGCAACTTGAAGATGTCCGGACTTCAACTCCCAGAATTCCCCAGCCAGCGAATGCTGGCTGGGGAATTCTGGGAGTTGAAGTCCGGACATCTTCAAGTTGCCAAGGTTGAGAAACACTGGTCTAGTTGTTCTGGTGTGCAGTAAACTGGCCAACTAAATGGAACTAGCAGAGTGTTTCTTGGCCAGATACCCTTCCCTGTCGCCAATGAGGAGTTTTGTTCAGCAGATATATTTTCAGTGTGCCCAGATAGAGAAATGCCTGCCTCTACCTAGGATCGAACTCTCATAGCCTTTTGACTGTGAGGTGAAAGCTCCCCCTCTACGCCATCACCGCAACCCTCCGAAGCCAATTAATTTAATGGTAGGGTGTAAAAACACCCAAGCAATGAATTTGCAACAAACTATTGCCAAACTTTTTCCCCTCCCATCCCGTAAATGGCTAATATTATATTTCCCATCTCATTCCACATAATGAATTCTGGTTACTTTTCCCCCCCTTATCCTCCCACGTTTCTCCTTTCCACACTGGTCCTGTTAACAATTTCAGGTTTTCTCCCTCTCCGGCGTCTGGAAACCTATGACATTTTTCTGGAATTGATATTAGGCGAGCAAATTAGCCCACACAGATTAGTTTTAACAGCTCCGCTGTTTTGCTTGGCCCCTCCCCGCCCGCTGCCTTGCAACCTTTCTCATTCCTCGCCTTGATAAGGAAACCAATTAAAAGCCACCAAGTATATTTAATGACATTGCTAAATGGGGCACATCACAAATTAAAAATTCCCCATGCAAGGAGAAAGTTATTTACGGAGGTTTGTTAACAAGATTATTTAAGAAAACAGTTCCCCATTATTCTTTTATTTCTGTTTGAGGGGAAGATTTACTCGCAGGCGTGTAAATCGGAGTTGCGGGGAATAAAACTGGGCAAGAACTCAGGCTGTGGCCTCGCCTGTTGGATCTTGGCAGTTTTTCAAACTTTTTTTTATTTTTCTTGATTTCCCCTGGCGATTATGGAAGAGATTCAGGAGGGGTACTAAATTAGACCCAAAAAAAATATTCTTAAATCACCCCAGGGATGCAGTTTTATTTATTGCAACGGGGGATAAATATTTCGAGGCTGTTTCCTAGCCTCGTGAAACACTTTGCAGATTCAATCCCTGTGTCTGTGTGTTTTGAAAGACAAAGCTAGTACAGATAATTCTCAATTTGGAACCATTCACTCAGTGACGATTTTGAAGTTAACAATGGTCCCCCAACCCTGAAGTCCGCACGACTGAACTTAAGATGCTAAACGAACCACAGATAAAGTTCTTTGCAGTGATTGTGGTCACATGATCGTGTTTTACGATGGCTTTGCTGTACACCTCAAAATGTTTTGCAAAATTCGACCAGTCACACCGATGACTCAATTTATGACTGTCATGAGTTACAACCATGTTGGGCTGGCTCCGTTAGGTCTACCTATATCTTTGCACCTTCACTGACATAGACAGAGAAATTGGGGGTGGAGGTATTAAGTAGTACTGGTTTTCTTTGACTGACGACAAGCCCAAATTTTATGTTGCTAAGTGAGAAATTTCTTAAGTGAATTTTGGTCCTCTGTCACACACTTTCTTGCGACAGTTGTTAAGTGAATCACCACAGTGGCTAATCTTCGATGGCAGCAGATATTTCTCTCCTTGGGCACACAAGAGAAAATATCTACTGTGAACTCTGCATAGGCGTCAGGAAGGGCAGCTGGTCAATAAATGCTCAGCTCCTTCCAGTCGCCCCGATTCTACCCTGAATTAAGAGATGACACCATTGTAAAAAAGGAGTTTAGGACCCAAAATGCAGAGAAAAATCATTGTTAGGCTACATTTGCATATGCATGGGTCTGCATTAAACAAATCTATAAACAAAAGATATGGATGCAAACGGTAAAATGTTGCATAAATATTCCATTTCTAAAACGGCAACGTCTTCTATTTATGCATTTCTGGGAGAGAATATTTCTTTTTAATAGTGATGTCTTGTATGCAGATGAAGGGATTGTTTTGTTCTGAAAGCAGTTTAGAGCACACCGTAGTTTGATTTTATGCGTTTGCATAAAATAACACATTTATTTATTTGGTTATAAATACCTCACCCATCCATTTAAAAGTGAAAGTAATGCATTTTTCCCCTCTCCAAATTGCTGAAATACCGAAATAGTTGTCTCATTAATTAAATGAAATCCAATCGAAGTAATGTACAATAAAGAACAGGAGCCAGCAGTTTTCGAGGGACATTTTATAGGTCTTATCATCCTGTTCTATTTTCATGTGCAATACTCATCACTCGCAACAGATGGCAGCAGCTAGCCAACCTTGAAAAAGTTGAGCAGGGTGCCATCTGCAGGAATAGCTACCACGCAATCCATCAGGCCTCTGGTTGGTCAGGAAAGTTGAAAAAATCAGTGACAAACAATTGCCAAGAAACCCATATGGGCTTTTCTGTAATGTCACCAGAATGGAGATTGACCTGAAAGAGTGTTTAGATCGCTTAGATAGTGGAAGAAATTGAAAATTTCATAGAAGGGAAAGAAATTGAAACTTTCTTCCACCTAGAAATAAGGAGAAATTTCCTGACAGTGAGAATAGCAGTAGCAGTTAGATTTATATACCGCTTCATAGGACTTTCAGCCCTCTCTAAGCGGTTTACAGAGTCAGCATTATCGCCCTCACAGTCTGGGTCCTCATTTCACCCACCTCGGAAGGATGGAAGGCTGAGTCAACCTTGAGCCAGTGAGATTTGAACCGCTGAACTGCAGATATCAGTCAGCTGAAGTGGCCTTCAGTACTGCACCCTAACCACTGTGCCACCTCGGCTCTATAATAGTCAATCCATGGAACAGAAGTTGCCTTCAGAAGTTGTGGGAGCTTCATCACTGGAAGCTTTTGAGAAGTTTATTCCAGTCTAGTGAAGAGAAGGACCAGGGGAGACATGAGAGCAATCTTCTAATATTTGAGGGGCTGCCACAGAGAGGAAGGGGTCAAGCTGTTTTCCAAGGCACCTGAAGGCCAAACAAGGAACAATGAATGGAAATTGATCAAGAAGAGATTCAACCTAGAAATAAGGAGAAATTTTCTGACAGTGAGAACAATCAACCCATGGAACAGAAGTTGCCTTCAGAAGTTGTGGGAGCTTCACCTCTGGAGGCTTTCAAGAAGAGACTGGACTTCCCTCTGTAAGAAATGGTGTAGATCTCCTGCTTGGGCTGGGGGTTGGACTAGATGACCTACAAGGCCCCTTTCAACTCTGTTCATCTGTTATTATTCTGTTATTCAAAAGTTGTAGGAGCTTCATCCCTGGAGGCTTTCAAGAAGAGAATGGACTGCCATTTGTCAGAAATGGTGTTGGGTCTCCTGCTTGGTGGGAGGGGGGGTTGGACTAGATGACCTACAAGGTCCCTTCCAACTCTGTTATTATGTTAGAGCTCTAAGTATTCAAAGATTTGAACCCCATTCTCCCCCACTTCCTCCATCACTTTTGTATCTGAGATGGAGAGAATAAGTTGTTGGTTGAGACGTGAAGCTTATTAGAGTTTGCCCCGGGGGCGAACGCATTCTCAGTCTCAACGCTTTGGGCCTTGCAAACTAGATTGAGGTAATTCCCAGTCTGAAATTTCAAGGTTGGCATCCGTCAGATGTTCTGAGAAGTGTCGTTGCTATGGAGCGATGCCTTGACTGCGAAGGTCCAGGGAGAAAGGGCTTAACAGATTAGTAGACTGAGAAGGTATGATTTTGAGAAAGGCAGTGATCTAGTCTAATGACATATAGAGGGGGGACGTTTGAAATATGGTGTTTTTCTGAGTTTGCCTCACTAATGGCTTGTGCCTTTTCAAAGAGCAGAGAGAGAGAGAGAGGGAGAAGAGTGGGGAAAGAGAGAGAGAGACAGGAGAAGGAAAGAAGGGGGGAGAAGGAGATAAGTGGAAAGGGTGAGGAGAGGAAGAGAAGAGGAAAAGAGAGAGGAGAGCGAGACAGAGAGGGATAGAAGAGGGACAAGGCCCCAGGGAGAAAGAGGGGAGAGGGAAAGGGAAAGGAGAGAAGGAGAGGAGAGGGAGGGAGAGAAGGAAGGAGAGAGAGAAGGAGAGGGCATGGAGAGAGGGAGAGAGGAAAAGAGTGAGGAGAGTGAGAAAGAGAGGGATAGAAGAGGGACAAGGCCCCAGGGAGAAAGAGGGGAGAGGAGAGGGAAAGGGAAAGGAGAGAAGGAGAGGAGAGGGAGGGAGAGGGAGAGAAGGAGGGAGAGAGAGAAGGAGAGGGGGAGGAGAGAGGGAGAGAGGAAAAGAGTGAGGAGAGTGAGAAAGAGAGGGATAGAAGAGGGACAAGGCTCCAGGGAGAAAGAGGGGAGAGGAGAGGGAAAGGGAAAGGAGAGAAGGAGAGGGAGAGAAGGAGGGAGAGAGAGAAGGAGAGGGGGTGGAGAGAGGGAGAGAGGAAAAGAGAGAGGAGAGTGAGACAGAGAGGGACAGAAGAGGGACAAGGCCCCAGGGAGAAAGAGGGGAGAGGAGAGGAGAAGGAGAGGGAGGGAGAGGGAGAGAAGGAGAGAGAGAAGGAGAGGGAGAGGAGAGAGGGAGAGAGGAAAAGAGAGAGGAGAGTGAGACAGAAAGGGCTACAAGGTGAACAGGATTCCAGGGAGAAAGATAGGAAAGGAGAGGAAAAGGGAAAGGAGAGGAGAGGAGAGAGAGAGGGAGAAAGAAAGGAGAGGGAGAGGGAGAGAAGAGGAGAGGGAAGGATGAGAGATGCTTGCGAGGGGGGCTGATAGCAAAGGGCATTATTCGCAACTGAACGGGCACTCCTTTCTGGGAAGCCATCCGATGTAATTAATGGCAAATTTAATTCAAGTCTTCCCTGAAAGTGCCAAGGAACAGCCTTGTGGCTGCTTTCGTCCTGATGTGAAGAAACAATAATATATAGTCCACCACTTAGAAGTTGAATGTTTTACCCTTAAAGGAGAATGTTTGTAGCGCAGGGTTGAAAGGAGGAGTCCTTGGTGCTCTCTGAGCCTGGTGATTTTCTCCAGCAGACGTTTCCTCACCCAACTAGGTAACATCATCAATACTATGCTGCTGCTGATCTAGCACTGATGATCTATCATCGATGATGTTACCCGGTTTGAGTAAAGAAATGTTTGCAAGGAAACAACCAAGCTCAGAGAGCACCAAGGACCTCTCAGTTGAATAGGGGCATGTGTTGGCTCAGTGGCTAAGATGCTGAGCTTGTCGATCAGAAAGGTCGGCAGTTCGACTTCCTGTGGGCGTGGCCTGTTGCCGAGGAGGGCTCCACCGAGCTCCTCAGAGATCTGGTCTGTATATCTAAATAAGATCATAGATAGCACCTCTTTTTGGCTAAGAAAGGGGCAGGGAGGATAGCTCCGTAGGTTAGGGTCTATTCGTAAGCCACAGCCTTTTTCTTTTTTTGGCTGTGGAAGAGATTAGATCCAGCCGAAGCGGAGCCTTTATCTCCGGCCAGTTCTTCTCAGCTGCCTTTTTTTTTTTGGCAGCCCCAGACAGGCTAGCCCCCCCCAGGACAAAACAAAGTTTTTTTCAAGCTAGAGTTGATACGGGAGGGTACCACCCCTGTGAGATTTATGCTTTTATTACTATCTTAAATACCAGCACCATTTGTCTTAAAGACTTCTTTGTTTAAATAGACTTTAAAATGGCGATTTCTCTCCGTGGATGATTACTGGAAGTACTTAGCCGGGCTTATCTTCCTGCAGACCGCTCCTTAACAAAATAAACTCTTTTTCTTTGGAAATAGAGGGGAGCGAAGCACTGCTTACTTGTTTATCTATTATGGCACCCAGATCAAAGAAACGTCTTGCTACAAATGTGTCTAAAGAATTTAAACAATCTTTTTTGGAAACACAGCCTTTGTCTCCTACGCCCTCTACTGGAGAAGTTTTAACACAGGAATATCTCTTTAAAATATTTAATGCCCTTAAGCAAGAACTTAAGGAATTTGTATTGCAACTTTATGAGGATCTAAAATCTAAAGTTAATCAAATGAAGGCGAATACGTTTGCAGCCGTGTCTGCCCTGTCAGATTACTCTGCTGAAATAGAGAACAGATTGGAAAGTCTGGAGAAGGCTAATTTTGATTTGACTACCAATATTCAAATTTTACAAGAAAAAATTAGAAATAACGAAGAACAGCTTATGACGCTAAATTTTGATAGGAAGGCATTTTCAATAAGAGTCAGAGGATTCCGTGAAAAGGAGCAAGAGAATTTGAAACAGACATTTGCTGAAGCCTTCAGCCATGCGCTGGGAAGCCCGGGACTTAACTTTGATTGGCAGATTCGGAAAATCTATCGCCAGAACTCATTGATAGCGGAACAGCGACAGCTCCCGAGGGATATAATTATACATTTCTCTACAAAAGAATCTAGAAACGCGATTGTGCAAAAGTTTCATAATAACAGTCTCCGAGTTGATGACCAGGACGTGATTGTCTTCAAAGATATACCTTTCCAAATGTTGAGAGCAAGAAGGGACTACGCCTTTTTAACTAAAGAGCTTAGGAGTCAACAGATTCGATACAGATGGGAGGCCCCTGCCGGCATCACGGTTACATTTGAGAATCAAAGATTTCGTCTTAACTCTGTTTCGGAGGCTCAAGATTTCTATTGTAGGATTCTGAAAGCGGGACTTCCTGACGCGCTTGGAAGAGAGGAGAGACAAGCGGAAGGAGAAAGCAAACGGCTGGCCATGCGGCTGCAAGATGGAGGGGGTAGCCCCTCCTCCCTCGGAGAAGCAGAAGAACGCAGATCGAGAATTTAGATACTTCAAAAGACTTCCTAAAGTTGAGGACTGAATGGGGGTTTGAGACCTCTCTCCGGTAGAAAAAGTGGACTAATTTTTATCAGAAGGGAAAGCTGGGTGAAACTACTTTGAGCTAGATTCTAAAGTAACGTTAGCATAAATCTGATAGTGGTTAAAAGAATGCGGAATGATTTATGTTGTTTAAACTTTGTTAGATGGGACTATTTTAAAATAGAAGGTTAACTGACTCTTGCTGAAAGCATTATTTGAATATGATCCATGCTATTTAACTTTTATTTGAAGGGAAAGTTGGTTGTAATAGTTCTGAGTTATTTTTCAAATAAACGCTAGTATAAATTTGATAGTGGTAAATATTAGACAAGCAAGAGATGAGGGTAAAATGCATGTGGAATGAACTACGTTATTTGTGGTAAATATCAGACAAGCAAGGGATGAGGGCAAAATTTACGTTGTTTAAAGCTTATTAGAACAGGAAGCCGCTTGGGATTATCTTAAGATAACTGTAAAAAGAATGTGGAATGATTTATGTTGTTTAAACTTTGTTAGAAGCGACTACCTTAAAATAGAAGGTTAACTGAATCTTGCTGAAAGTATTATTGGAATATGTGGAATGATTCATGCTACAAATCGCTCTGAGTTATATTTTAAACAAATGGTAGTACTACGTTATTTGTGATAAATATTAGACAAGCAAGGGATGAGGGCAAAATTTACGTTGTTTAAAGCTTATTAGAACAGGAAGCCGCTTGGGATTATCTTAAGATAACTGTAAAAAGAATGTGGAATGATTTATGTTGTTTAAATTTTGTTAGAAGCGACTACCTTAAAATAGAAGGTTAACTGAATTTTGCTGAAAGTATTATTGGAATATGTGGAAGGATTCATGCTACAAATCGCTCTGAGTTATATTTTAAACAAATGGTAGTATAAATTTGATAGTGGTAAATATCAGACAAGTGGGGGATGAGGGTAAAATACATGTGGAATGAACTAAGTTATTTAAATTCTATTAGAAGGGGAAGTCGGTTGGAATTACAGAAATTGATTCCTGTGTAAAGTAATATCTGATATACGCTGCTTAACTTTACTAAGAAGGGGAAATCGGGTTAGATTATTTTGAATTACTGTTTGAAAAAGGGGTAAAGAAAGATCATTTACGTTGTTTAAATTTTACTAGATGGGAAAGTTTGATTACTTGTCTGTAAAGTTATATTTGAATATATGGCATAAACTACGCTGCTTAAATCTTACTGGAAGGGATCATGAGGTTTAGGAAGGGAACGGGAGAGTCTACAGAAGGTCGGGGTAAATAGCAAAGAAGTAAGAGATGAGAATAAAATATAGATAGAATGATTGGGGGGCTGAGATCAACACAAAGAGTGGTTTCTTTTTTTCTTTTTTCTCTTTTCTCTTTTCTTTTTTTCCTTTTTTTTTTTTCTTTCTCTGCTTTTCTTTTTTTTTTTTTTTTTGATATATTACTTTTATTTTTTAATCCATATGTATACAAGATATCTTAGATAGAAGGTAGTGCCAGGTGTGGACCCTGGGAAGTCGGGAGGATTAGGGATGGGGATTGTGGGGGTGGGGTGGGGGGTGTTAATATAGTTTTAATAAGAACAAGAATGTATTTATATACGGTGGTTCCTTTTTTTTTATTATTATTATTATTATTATTATTATTTTCCTTGGTTTACTTTACTTTTATCAGATCAAACAACACTCGAATAAAGGCATACACCAAGGAGGGAGGTAGAGGGAAGGAAGAGGGAGGAGTAAGGAAGGAGTAAGGGGAATGTAAGGAGTAAGGGGAATGTAAGGAGGGTGTCTGGGGAGTAAGGGGAGAAGGAAGGCTTGAGGGGAAAGGGAAGTAGGAGGGGAGTGTTAGAGGGAGAAAGGAAAGTTGGAGGGGGTAGATGGGGTGTATGGAGGACGCAAGGGTTAGGTGGGGTTGTGAATGATGAGTTGTGTTTCCTTTTTACTTGTTCGTTTTATTCCCTTTTTCTTTTTTTTTTTCTTTTCTTATAGTAAATACCCTGTATATAAATGATTGCAAATGGAATGTGAAAATTGAATAAAATATATTTCCTAACAAAAAAAAAAAAAAAAAAAAAAAAAGAAAGGTCGGCAGTTCAGCGGTTCGAATCCCCAGCGCCGCGTAACGGAGTGAGCTCCCATGACTTGTCCCAGCTTCTGCCAACCTAGCAGTTCGAAAGTATGTAAAAAATGCAAGTAGAAAAATAGGAACCACCTTTGGTGGGAAGGGAACAGCGTCCCTGCGTGAGCCTTCAGCGTTTAGTCCTACCACATGACCACGGAGACGTCTTCAGACAGCGCTGGCTCTTCGGCTTTGAAACGGAGATGAGCACCGCCCCCTAGAGTTGGGAACGACTAGCACAGATGTGCGAGGAGAACCTTTCCCTTTTATGCATTGTGTTGGGGATGCCAAGTCAATGTTCCACTCCAATCCCACCTGAAAAGTTGGATCCTTTCCCCAGCTCAGCCAAAATGCCCAGTTTAACCTTGGAGAGGGGATCCTGGAGTAACTCAGACGCAGAGGATTCCCCCCCCCCCTATTTGAAAGGGGCAATTAGGCGATGACATCCCAGTCCACCCTCCTTCGCGTAGGCATCCCTAATCGACTCTGTTTAACCTACCCAGTGAAGGGGAACTGGTTCCATCTCTGGGTCATTGCTTTCACCGTTGAATTGCATTTTTCTTTTTTTGCTGATAAAGTTTTTTTTTCTAATATTCCCCTGCCATCCTGCAGCTTCAGCCAATTAATCCAAATCCTGCTTTCTTAATTTTTTCTTTCCTTGGGTGACATCTCTTCGAAGAAAGCTATCGCCCTTACTTACATTCTCAGCTGTTTCGCTCTCTCTCTCTCTCTCTCCACACGATTCGCTCTCTGGCCCCCTGATGGGAGAGGGACAGATTGAATTCCTCGTTGGTGGAAGTAGCAGCTCGCTCGGGGATGAATTATGAAGTAACCTATCCGGAGTGTTAAGGTGGAAGTTATGGCATTCATGAAGTGCCACTGTTATTGTGTACAGTATGTTAGTGCTCATTAACAACTTCGATAATAGGAACCAAATCCATATGGGGGATGTCTTAAAAAAAAAACCATCAATCACTAACGGAAGAGAATACTTGGAGTTCGGAGTTGAACTGTGGAGTCCGCGGTGCTCTCTGAGCTTGGAGTTGCTTCATTACCCAACTAGGTGACATCAACAGTGCTAGAAGGGAGTGGAGATTGGGAGTGGGGAGAAGGAAGAGGAGGAGGAGGGGAAGGAGAAGGAGGAAGAGGAGGAAGTGGAGGAGGAGGAGGAGGGGAAGGAGGAGGAGGAAGAGGAGGAAGTGGAGGAGGAGGAGGAGGAGGAGGAGGAGGAGGAGGAGGAGGAGGAGGAAGAAGAAGAAGAGAACTATGGGGTTTTTGGTGCTCTCTGAGCTGGGTTGTTGGCTTGGAGTTGTTTCATTACCCAACTAGGTGACATCAACAGTGCTAGAAGGGAGTGGAGATTGGGAGTGGGGGAGGAAGAGGAGGAGGAGGAGGAGGAGGAGGAGGAGGAGGGGAAGGAGAAGGAGGAAGAGGAGGAAGTGGAGGAGGAGGAGGGGAAGGAGAAAGAGGAAGAGGAGGAAGTGGAGGAGGAGGGGAAGGAGAAGGAGGAGGAGGAGGAGAACTATGGGGTTTTTGGTGTTCTCTGAGCTTGGTTGTTGGCTTGTAGTTGTTTCATTAACCAACTAGATGAAGCTTCAGCTTCAGCTTCATCTGGCTGGAGAATTCTGGGAGTTGAAGTCCACAAGTCTTAAAGTTGACAAGTTTGAAGACCTCTGGTTTAGAGAATGAAGAATCCCTCCATCCCTCCCTCCCAAGTGGTGAGAAATGAGGTCCTCAAACTGCACTGAGCCATCTTCTCTTTTCCTTCATGGTCTTTTTCCCACCTGAGCTGTCTCCACATTCTGTCTGGGAAATTATTTTGCTTCAGCTTTCAACGTTGCTAAATCCCCCTCCCCCTTTCCCGTTGGACACACACCTGCGTTTCTGCCTGGCAAATCTTGATGGCCTCACTCACACCTGCCCCCTGCCCTGCTTGTGCCACTTGATTGAGTTTGACTGACATCTCCATTCTGATCAAAGCCTTCATTCCAATCCCGGCCTTCATGGAATGGCGGAGGATCCTCTGATTTAAACATTAGCACAACTTCCCAGCTGTGATTCATCTCATATCTTGGCTGAAGATCAACTCTCACATCTGTTAGGCTACATAATTGATTAGAGACATTTGCTATGAGATAGCATCTCAAGGAGAAGATTCCAGCCCATTTTCTTTGGAATTTGTTGTTTTTTATAAGCTTGGTGAGCTTGGTGAGGCTGCTTTCTGTAGAGATGAGCATACGGCTGTAATCTAAAGTGGGATAGTTAAGTACATGGCTTCAGTGGTAGCAGAGGACCCGATACTATCCGACAATCAGGCGCATGTCTTTGCGAAGAATATATTCTGATTTAGGGACTACCTAGCTTAAGAAAGCTGGGGAAAAGGTAGGTTTTTGTTTATTTCTTAAAGAATATGTAAGAATAGTTGAGAATAGTTGAGTAGAGTGGAGTAGAGTAGAAAACAGAATAGACTAGAGAATAGAATAGATTGGAGTAGACTAGAATAGACTAGAATGGGACGTTTTAAAGAAGATGTTGGATATCCATTTGTCTGAAGTGGTATAGGGTTTCCTGCCTAAGTAGGGGGGTTGGACTAGAAGGCCTCCAAGGCCCCTTCCAACTCTATTATTCTATTCTATTCTCCAATAGACATAGACTAGACTAAACAGGAGTACAGAATAGAATAGAGTATAATAGTATAGAGTAGAATAGAGAATAGCATAGAATAGAATACAGAATAGACTAGAGTAGGCTAGAGTAAATTAGAATAAAACAGAAATAATAGGGAATAGACTAGATGAGTAGAATAGAATAGAGACTAGAGTAGAATACAGAGTAGAGTAGAGTAGAGTGTAGTGTAGTGTAGTGTGGTGTAGAGTGTAGAGTGTAGAGTGTAGAGTGTAGAGTGTAGAGTGTAGAGTGTAGTGTAGAGTAGTGTAGTGTAGTGTAGTGTAGTGTAGAGTGTAGAGTGTAGAGTGTAGAGTGTAGAGTGTAGAGTGTAGAGTGTAGAGTGTAGTGTAGTGTAGTGTAGTGTAGAGTAGAGTAGAGTAGAGTAGAGTAGAGTAGAGTAGAGTAGAGTAGAGTAGAGTAGAGTAGAATGGCATTCAGGGTGGCCTGGGCTTAGAACTCTTGTGGGCATGCAGAAACTCATGACTGACGATGCATTTGACCCTTCCCTCAGGCTCAACTTGGTCCTCTCCTACAATAGGTAGCTAAATAAATGTTCTAAATAAATAAGTAAATAACAAATCAGGTCTGACCGTCTGCCAAGGGATGTTTGAAGGATGCTGGCGTGTGTGCCTGCTGTCTCCTCCTCCTCCTAATAAGCTAGAGATTTAAACACGAGGAGATCGTCTCTTATTCTCGCAGCCTTTTCTTTCTCTCCCTCGCCTTGGCGTGCTGTCTAATCAAAGGGAAGAGCGAGAAGAGAGACGCTGGGAGAGAAGGCGAAAAGAAAGCGGAGGGAATGAATGGCTGCAGGGAAACTGAGAGCTCCATTCTTTGGCTGAATAAGTGGAGATTTCTTTCTGGTTTTCAAAGGTCAGTAGGATTTGTTCCTGGGCCGCTGCGGCAAACCTCCTATTGAAGGCAATTCTGAGAAATCCCTCGGTCTATTGTGCAGAAATGTCAAGCATTTAGTCTTTAGTTTTCTGCACAAAAGCTTCCATCCCTTTAGACATTTCCCAAATAGCAAGGTAAAGTAATCAGCGATCAAATTATTGAATGTAAAAAAACAAGATGGGATGCATTGAAATCTAACTTTAGACCTTGGAAATGCCAGCTGCTAAAGCAGCTATTTTCTTGGGTAGATTCAAAACCTGAAAAAGGAAAGAAGGAAGGAAGGAAGGGAGGGAGGGAGGGAGGAAGGAAGGAAGGAAGAAAGGAAGGGAAAGGATCAAAAAAGGAAGGAAGGAAGGGAAAGTATTGAAAAAGGAAGGAAGGGAAAGGATCGAAAAAGGAAGGCAGGAAGGGAAAGTATTGAAAAAGGAAGGAAGGAAGGGAAAGTATTGAAAAAGGAAGGAAGGAATAGCAGTTAGATTTATATACCGCTTCATAGGGCTTTCAGCCCTCTCTAAGCGGTTTACAGAGTCAGCATATTGCCCCCACAGTCTGGGTCCTCATTTCACCCACCTCGGAAGGATGGAAGGCTGAGTCAACCCTGAGCCAATGAGATTTGAACAGCCGAACTGCAGAACTGCAGTCAGGAAGGAAGGATCACTTGTTTATCTCCATCTCTAGAGGTCATCTGTACAGCTCTGGCTTTCTTAGTAAACCTTCTGAAGCTATCCGACAAGTCCACCATTCTTGGACCCACCTTAATAAATCTCAATCATCGCTTAGGACAAGTTTCACATGTTCATAGCTTTGATCTTATATTGGGTAACTCTAAAACCGTGCACATCAAGATCCCTTTGTAACTAAAAATACCAGGAATTGAACATGGGGACCTCTGCCAATGAAGCACGAAATTCATACTTGAGTGATGGTTCCCATTTTCAGAATAAAGAGTCCTGTTTTTGAAAAGCCACTGTATCTCTCTACCTTCTGGCTTCAGGCAGACTTCATAAAGAATAACAGAGTTGGAAAGGACCTTGGAGGTCTTCTAGTTCAACCCTTGCTCAACCAGGAGACCCTAGACCATTTCAGACAAATGGCTGTCCAACATCTTCTTAAAGATTTCCAGTGTTGGAGCTTTCACAACTTCTGGAGGCAACGTCTGTTCCATTGATTCATTGTTCTCACTGTCAGGAAATTTCTCCTCAGTTCTAAGTTGCTTCTCTCCTTGATTAGTTTCCACCCATTGCTTCTTGTTCTGCCCTCAGGTCCTTTGGAGAATAGCTTGACTCCCTCTTCTTTGGGGCAACTCCTGAGATATTGTAAGACTGCTATCATGTCTCCCCTGGTCCTTCTCTTCACTAGACTAAACGTACCATTACCCATTCTTGCAACTCTTCTTTGTATATTTTAGCCTCTGCATTCTTCCTAGAACGTCCACATGGTTGTTTTTTTTTAATATTATGGTGACCAAAACTGGATGCAGGATTCCAAGTGTGATCTCTAATCAGGGAGAGAGCTTACGTAGAAATAAGGAGAAATTTGTTGACGGTAAGAACAATTAATCTGTGGAACGACTTTCCTCCCGAAGTTGTAAATACTCCAACACTGGATGTTTTGAAGAAGAGATTGGACAAGCATTTCTCTGAAATTGTATAGGGCTTCCTGCCTGAGCAGGGGGTTGGACTAGAAGACCTCCAAGGTCCCTTCCAACTTTGTTACTCTGTTAAAAAAAAAATCCGGTTGCCAATTGAAAAGCACATTTGGGTTGCTTGCTTTCCTTCTAGGACAGCTTTATAACAAGTCATTTCTAATAATGCGGTACTCATGGGGTACGTAGTTGCGTATTGTTGTTGCTGTTGTTGTCTTTTTAGCGGCCCAACTGTTTACTTTTTGGACAGGCTAATCTCGGTTCTTTTTGTGTCACCTAACAGGTGACACAAAAAGCTTTCGGTGGCAGCCCTAAAAAAATCCCTTGCTTTGACGTCCTTTTGAAGAGAAAGATTTGAGGGTGGCAGCTTCAGCGCTCCCTCATTCCGCTTTGCATGAGAAGCAGAGGGACGCTAAGACTCGAGGGAGGCTTTTTCTGATTTCACCAATTCAGTTTTAAGGTCTTTGTCGGAAAGACTTCTTTTGATGTGAATGGAAGTCCAAATCCTTTTTTTTTTTTTAATGTTAAATTTATGGAGGGGAGAGAAAAAAAAGGCATGTTTAAGAAGGCTTATGCGTGAGTTGCATATTCTGAAAATTAATGCGGGGATGAAGCGTCCTGCCTCAAAGCATTTCCAATTCGGGGATTGACGTTTGATTATTGCTGAAATATCATTTTTTAAGAAAACTTCCTATTATCCGTCCCAAAGGAGCTTTATAGGTTGGGGAAAAGTCTTGGCAGAACATCCCTAGTTAAGAATTTGGATGGAGTTTTAAGCCCTCAGGAAAGTTTGGTATCTGCCTTTGCCCATCTCTCTCTGTCTGTCTGTCTCTCTGTCTATCTGTCTCTCTGTCTCTCTGTCTCTCTCTCTCTCTGTCTCTCTGTCTCTCTGTCTCTCTGTCTCTCTGTCTCTCTCTCTCTCTCTCTGTCTCTCTCTCTCTCTCTCTCCCTCCCTCCCTCTCTCTCTCCATCTCCATCTCCATCTCCATCTCCATCTCCATCTCCCTCTCCATCTCCATCTCTCTCCATCTCATCTTCTGTTGTCCCTTCTCCTTTGGCCTTCCATCTTTCCCAACATTGAGGTCTTCTCCAAGGAGTCTTCTCTTCTCATTTGGTGGCCAAAGTATTTGAGTTTCTGCATCTGGCAGTCCCAAAAGTGCTTTTTCAAGAGGCAACTGGACACTCTGGTTTCCCTTTGAAGAGATTTTGCTTCTCATCCGAGAAGCTTCTTCAGTTCTGGTGAACGTCAGTACGTCAAGACTGGCAGATACTTTTGTCTTGTTGATTTACCCAGCTGGTAGATGTGGATGGGATTTGGCCAGAAGGTTCCCATGTGCTGTGGTCCTACTTCTCTTCTTTGGTTTAGTTCAGAGGTGGGTTCCTACCAGCTCGCACCTATTCCGTAGAACCGGTTCATCATGATGGTATGGTTGTTGTGTGTTTTTAAATTTTGTATTGTTATGTCTCGTCTTTTTTATCCCCCTGTCTGTACTTCCTTCCCTGATTGAATTGTGAGCCGCCCTGAGTCCCCTTCGGGGAAAAGGGCAGCATATAAATGTAGTCAATCAATCAATCAATCAATCAATCAATCAATCAAATCTACTGAACTGGTTAGAAGAGCTTCCACCAGTGGA
Source organism: Thamnophis sirtalis (assembly GCF_051295495.1). Taxonomy (NCBI): domain Eukaryota; kingdom Metazoa; phylum Chordata; class Lepidosauria; order Squamata; family Natricidae; genus Thamnophis; species Thamnophis sirtalis. Next base: position 2,223,219 of record NW_028261392.1, read on the forward strand.
CCCGGAAAGCAGGCCACACCTACAGAAGAGGTTCCAAAATTTTTTGAAACCCACCACTGACACACACAGACAGACAGACTCACAGAGAGAGAGAAAGAGAAAAAAAGGAAGAAAGAAAAAAGAAAAAAAGGAAGAAAAAGTGAGAGAGATGAAAGAAAAAAAGGAAAAAGGAACAGAGAGACAAAAGTAAGGAGAGAGAGAGGGAGAGAGAGAGAGAGAGAGAGAGAGAGAGAGAGAGAGAGAGAGAGAACACATGGCTGGCAAGCCACTCCCACCAAGTCACATGACCTGCAAGCCACTCCCACAAAGGAGGCCACACCCACAGAGTAGGTTCAAATTTTTTTTGAAACCCACCACTGGTTGAGTTGACATTTTTTTCCCCTTTGTTCCCTTGACAACTTAGTTCCTTCTTCTCCAAGGCATCTTTTAGATGAGATTTCTGGATTTTATCCACCTGGCTTCTGCGCCTGCTTCGTCTTTAGGTCAGACAGCTTCGAGCTAGTCTCACAACTGCCATTGTACACATTAAGGTGTTAAGGCTGGAATAATCAACCAAACATCCAAGTATTGTTCGCAGTCCTCAATGCTTCTCCGTCCTGTTAATATATAGACCTTCAGGTAATGAAAATTCGGTGCTGCTGTGCGTGACTTTTTACTACTCAGTGGTTTTGTTACTTGCTGATGTTGTATGCAGTGTAAGCTACTTATTTTTTTGCTAGCTGGCCTGAGTGGCGTGAGTTTACTTACTCCACTCTGGATGTAGGAATGAACTGGGAGCATGAAGTCTAACCAGGGTATTTTCTCAACTTGCTTAACTTCTGATGATTGCTTGATGAAGAGAAAATCATGAGCCAAGGTTCTGCCTCTCTCCCATCATCAGGACAGCGGAAGATAAATTAATCAGTTGCTCCTCCTCCCGATATTGTAGGGGGAAAAAATAATCTCACCCTATTTTTTACTCTGAAAAAAAAATAAACAAAATGTGAAGTGGTTTCAACATTTCAGAACGTATTTTCTGCGTCAATCTGTCCGTTTAAGGAAGCCGAGGTGGCACAGTGGTTAGGGTGCAGTACTGCAGGCCACTTTAGCTGACTGTGATCTGCAGTTCAGCGGTTCAAATCTCACCGGCCCAAGGTCGACTCAGCCTTCCATCCTTCCGAGGTGGGTGAAATGAGGACCCAGACTGTGGGGAGCAAGTTGCTGACTCAATTTGCTAAAAAATAATAATTGTAAACCGCTTAGAGGGGGCTGAAAGCCCTACGAAGCGGTATATAAGTCTGATTAATAAATAAATAAATAAAGTTTGTACCAAGAGGGAGATTCAAAGCTGCCACTCCATCATTCCAGTGTTTTGTTTAAAAGGCCGTTGGGAGTTGTGATGTTGGAAGAAGAGTGTATTGACAATGTTGCAATGGGTTGTTGTTTCCAGTACTCAGATTGCATGCTATTAACCAGATAATCCTCAACGTATGGCCACAATTGTTTGCCCAAAGGTTTTGCTGCTAAGCGGGACGTGGGTTAAGTGAGTTTTGCCCCATCTTACAACCTTTCTTGGCACAGTTGTTAAGTGAATCACATCAGCTGATGAGTTAGACACATGGTTGTTAAGTGAATCTGGATTTTCCATTGACTCTGCTTGTTGGAAGGTCTCAAAAGAGGTTATCACTCCAACTGCAATAATTACACGTCAGTTGCCAAGACTTTGATATCTATGATATCAAGACACACCCACTGTTTAGTAAAGCAACACAAATTCTTTGGCTACAATAAGAATGAACGTTATTTAAACTGAGTTTGGAAGCAAAAGAAATCTAGTTTTATTTCCATATCGGAGCCTTATCTCTGAAGGTTGTAGAACATACCATGCGCTGAGTATTTTCCTGCAAACTTTCTTTTGCCTGAGAATTGCTAATATCTCGAAAGTAGGGATTAGTTACTCAGCATTTCAGAGCCTATAAATTTTAAATCTTGCCCCACTTGGGAGAAAATGTTCAACGGCATAATTTGCTTTGTGGAATTCCAGGAAAAAAAAGAAAAAGAAAAAGGCATTGCAGTTTTAATTCTAGGAATTAGCTGTTTGCTTATTTGTAAGCTGGGGATGAGTCTGTCATCCCGGCTAATTGTCAAAACACAATCAACTCTACAAGCTTCAAGTTACCGAGCTCTATTTGAGGGCAGGCAGATAATATTCTTCTTTTCCTCCTCCTTTCTAAGAGGACTCCATTTTGGCATAAAGGGATGCACTTTTGCGGTTCTCTGATGTGTGTGAAGTACCCAAATTGATGGGAGCAGCAGAAGGGATGCTGTCCGTTGCCAAATATCACTTGAAGCCCAGTTTTCACTGAAGGAACAATTGTAGTTAATGGTGCCATGATACTCAACAGATTTTAGCCCTGGGTCTACTTAGAATCCTTTCCCTTAGTAACCCAAGTCTATTCCTCATTGCTGTTTGTTTCTGTTTCTACTGCAGATTAAAATATATGCACATATATGACCTAGCGTAACACACACACACACACACACACACACACACACACACGGGGTGGTGCTCGTCTCCCTTTCAAGGCCATTGAGCCAATGCTGTCCAAAGATATTTCCTTGGTCATGTGGCCAGCGTGATGTCACGGAGCGCTGTTACTTTCCCACCAAAGTGGTACCTATTTATCTACTCACCTTTACATGCTTTCAAACTGCTAAGTTGGCAGGAGCTGGGGCGAGGACAGAAGCTCACCCCCATTGTGTGGCACTTGGGTCTCGAACCTGGGCTGCTGGCTTTCCAGCCCACTAGCCTTGCGCCTTAACCACTGAGCACCCTACAACATTAGCCTAACTATTCCAAACTCTACCTAAAACCTAAACTTTTGTCAGGTGTAAAGAATCAAGATTACACCTTAAGTTCCAGTTAATTTATTGCTAATGCATGTCCAGAAGAATCTAGTCATCTAATTCACAAGTGAATTAGAGGAAGAGTGGGAAGTAGAGGAGAGAAGAAAGATAGGAAGAGAGGGATAGGAGAGAGGGTGAAGGGGGAAGATGAGGTGTATAAGGAGGAGTGGTAAGGGGAGAGAGGAGAAGGAGAAAGGAAGGGGAAGTAGAGTAGAAAATGATGGGGGGAAGACAGGATGTAGAAGAGTCGGAAGTAGAGGAGAGAAGAAAGATAGGAAGAGAGGGATAGGAGAGAGGGTGTATAAGGGGGAGTGGTAAGGGGAGAGAGTAGAAGGAGAAAGGAAGGGGAAGTAGAGTAGTATGGAAGCGGAAATACACCAATGAGAGGAAGAGTGGGAAGCAGAAGGGAGAAGAAAGGTGGGAAGAGAGGGATAGGAGAGAGGGTAAGGGGGGAAGATGAGGAGGATGAGGATAAGGAGGAGTGGAATGAAGAGAGAGGAGAAGGAGAAAGGAAGGGGAAGTAGAGCAGAAAAGGATGATGGAGGGAAGAAAGGAGGTAGGAGAGAGGTAGAAGAAAGAGGTGTATGGAGAGTAGAAGAGCTAATAATGGGTTTTTATCTTTTTGGGGCGTTGAGGACAAGAGGAACTGATGTAATCATTATTTAATACTATATGATACTGGCTATGTATAGTATACATGTGATTGTATGTTATGAAAATGGAAATAAAAATATGTTTATGAAAAAAAAAAGAAAGAAAAAACCGAAAAACAAATAAGGGAAAAAAAAAAGAATCTAGTCATCTGAGGCCAGCATTAAATTGATGCTAGATAAGAGTTAACAAATGAGGGACGCGGTGGCTCAGGGGCTAAGATGCTGAGCTTGTTGATTAGAAAAGCTGGCAGTTCGGCGGTTCGAATCTCTAGCGCTGCGTAACGGAGTGAGCTCCCGTGACTTGTCCCAGCTTCTGCCAACCTAGCAATTGCGAAAGCAGGTAAAAATGCAAGTAGAGGAATAGGAACCACCTTTGGTGGGAAGGTAACAGCGTTCCCTGCACCTTCGGTGGTTTAGTCATGCCGGCCACATGACCACGGAGACGTTTTTGGACAGCGCTGGCTCTTCAGCTTTGAAACGGAGATGAGCACTGCCCCTAGAGTTAGGAATAATTAGGACATATGTGCGAGGGGAACCTTTATCTTTAAGAGTTAACAAATTTCAAGGGGTTTGGAAATAGACTATTTGTGGCAACATAAGGAGACATGTTTAATCGCGCGAGCGATCGTGGGTGCACCTCGGTTCACCCACGTAACACCTATCCTCCGTGAGCTGCACTGGCTGCCTATTGGTCTCCGGATACGCTTCAAGGCGCTAGTCGTCACTTATAAAGCCCTTCATGGTATTGGACCTGGGTACTTGAGAGACCGCCTGCTGCCAATTACCTCCAATAGAACGATTAGATCCCACAGATTAGGCCTCCTCCGAATTCCATCCGCCGGCCAGTGTCGACTGGCGACTACCCGGAGGAGAGCCTTCTCTGTGGCTGCTCCGACCCTCTGGAATGAACTCCCCATGGAGATTCGAACCCTCACCACCCTCCAGGCCTTCCGCAAAGCCCTTAAAACCTGGCTGTTCCGACAGGCCTGGGGCTAAAGAGCTGTTGCCCCCGTCTCAAATGGTATGACTGTTGTGTGTTTTAAATTATGTATTGTTTTGTGTCATTTTTAATTTTTGTTTGGTATCCCCCTTCCCTGGTTTGAGTTGTGAGCCGCCCTGAGTCCCCCTCGGGGAAAAGGGCGGCATATAAATAAAATAAACATTCAACATTCAACATTCAACTCCACCTCCCAGCTCTCTCTGCCCTTCTCCTACCTATCTACATTTTACCTGTGTTCGCTCATCTGTCATGACAATTTAAGCGGGCATTTCTGTCTGTGCCAAACAACCATCCTTTTCCTTATAAGGAGCAGAGTTAAATTAAAAAATGTGAGAAGAGCTCAGGAATAATTTCACACCAGGTAGAAAGCTCCTTCTCCCCCTTGCTGCTATTAAGACGGCAGGCAAGGAAATAGCTTTGGCTTGAAACACAACCCAAAGGTGATTTCTCATTTTTCCCCCTCCAGAAATAGGCCCTGTGACTGTCTATTCAGCAGAATTCATGAAGGGCATTGCATTAGATGAATGGGAAGAGGACGTGGAATAATAATGTGGATTTTTTTACCCTGCCCAAACATAGTTTAGTTCTCTGTGTGAACTTATTTTACATTTTCATTCCCTTAGTTTCAAACTACAAACTACATACTTTTCAGTCCTCTCTAAGCAGTTTACAGAGTCAGCCTCTTGTTCCCCCAACAATCCGGGTCCACATTTTACCCACCTCGGAAGGACGGAAGGCTGAGTCGTCCTTGAGCCTGTGAGATTTGAATTCCCGAACTGCAGCTAGCAGTCACCTGAAGTAGCCTGCAATACTGCACTCTAACCACTGCGCCACCTTGGCTCACATGTGCCCCACCATGCCCCAGTTGGGCCACCAAGATACTGCAGGAGGCATCTGTCCCATCTCTCCCCTCTGGCTGGCCCCCAGAGGAGAAGTACAATGCCGATGCAGCCCTTGGAGAAATCCCATTTTGACACCCCTGCTGTAGATGAAGTCAATGTTGGCTGACATTCTCACCAAAAGGATGTTGATATGTCTTCACTGTTGTTGTTGTTTTATAAATAATTCCAGGTGGGGAAAATAAGGTGTTCCTTTTGTGTCCATGGACTGTACGATTCCCCAGAAAAATCAAGATTTATTTATTTTTAACGAGGACATCTAGCCTAGAGGAACCTGGGTTTAAATGCTGCAGGAACAGCCTACGAAAGTGCTTGATTGTTAAAATGTGGATTATGAGAAGCAGAGGAGATTACTGTTGAGAGGGAGATGAGGTCTGAGAGGAATTTAGCTTGTCGGAGTTAAGAATTCTTTTGAATCAGACACACACAGCAATTTGCAAACGATGTGTGTGGAATTGAAGAGGGGCAAAAAAAAAACCATTGTGCGTTGCTTGAGTAGCGTGTGTGTTAATGAGCCAGAGGCCCAACGTGAGGCCTTAAGAGAGATTTTGGCATTGGGTTCAAATCTTCTTGTTGGATGGGACACCGTCAGGGAAATTTCCTGTTTTGTGCCCAATGACCTCTGAGTCACAATGTCTTGGCTTTGTCTAGTTGTGATCTCGCAGTGGTTAAAATGCAGCACTGCAGTTCAGCAGTTTGGCTGTTCAAATCCCACCAGGCTCAGGGTTGACTCAGCCTTCCATCCTTCCGAGGTGGGTGAAATGAGGACCCGGATTGTTGTTGGGGGCGATATGCTGACTCTGTAAACCGCTTAGAGAGGGCTGAAAGCTCTATGAAGCGGTATATAAGCCTAACTATTGCTATCTTCATTTGTCATCATTCCTCCTGTTGTATCAGTCAAAGGCTTTTTTTCTTACACAGTCCTCCCTTAATGTCATTAAAAGAAAATTGTTGTAGATGGAGGTAGTTCTCGACTTACAACGTTCAGTCAACGTTCAATGTTACAATGGCACAAAAAATAGTGACTTATGACTTATGTTTTTCACAATTATGACCATCGCTGCATTCCCCATGGGAAATGGGGAAACTAGACAAAGACAACATATAAAAACAAGCCAACATTCACAATTTCCGTGCAGATTCGGAGACTAATGGGTAGCCAGTGCAGCTCGCGGAGGATAGGTGTAACGTGGGTGTACCTTGGTGCACCCACAATCGCTCGCACGGCCGTTTCTGTGTTCAACTGGGGCAACTCCTCTGCATTCATTTTATCGGGATGTATTTAAAAGAGAGATACTTTTGTTGTTGTTGTTGTGCACAACAGGGTTGGGGCTGAGAAAGGTTTCGCTCAGGCCATTTATTTTCACCCCCTCTTCAACACTGCAGAATCATGACTTCGGCTTCATCCGATAGTTTATGTTGTCGTAAAACTGCAGTGCAAATACGTGGTTGTCACTACACTACAACTGCAATTGAGAGACGGCCCAGGGTTTCCCAGGAAGCTTGCAAAAAGAGTTATGGTTGAGTGGTTGTATACTCCGGCTCCCCCAGGACGGCACTAAGCAGGCTTTATGTGAAAAAGATCACACAATAAAGATATGATGTTCGAAAATGATATGTGTGTTTGTCCCCTCCCGGCACGCTTACAGCTGACTATCTCTACAGCTTTGCTAGAAGACACTTGAATTGAATTGAATTGAATTCCTTTGCTCTTGTGTGATTTCTACTCTATATTATTTTGCTCTCCGCAGCTGCCACTATAATTTAAAGGAGGGGAGTGACTCCAAAGATAGCCGTAGTTATTTTTTCCTACCTGTTTATGGGGAGGTTTCTAAATATGGAGGACTAAACGAGGATGCTTCCTCCTTATCTCAGTGTCAAAGCGGAGAGGCCAAACATGCCATTAAGATTGCGCAACTTTCTCTGTGTCAGTCAAGATGGCTTATTTGATGAAACTCAACAGCAGGAATATGTTTATATACAGGATATTCTGAGCATGGTATTGTGATGTGACCACCTCATGAGTGAAGTATAGTACAGTAGAATAGAATAGAGAGTAGGATAAGAGAGTAGAATAGAGAATAGGAGAGTAGAATAGGAGAGTGCAGAGTAGAATAGGAGAGTGGAGAACAGCAGCTGAATCGGAGGAGGAGGAGGAGGAGGAGGAGGAGGAGGAGGAGGAGGAGGAGGAGGAGGAGGAGGAGGAGCCTGGGCTGTCCGTCAGCCCTCGGACGGAGAGTCAAGAGCCCCCAGGTCTGGAGGTGGCTGATGAGGAAGAGGAGGAACAGCTGGGCTCACTGCCTGATGTACAGATGCATAGAAGGCAGAGGAGAGGAGGGCAGTGGAAATCTATGGGCCGGTCCTTGGGACGGAAGAGACACCGCTGCTAGCGAAGCCCCACCCGAGCTCTGGGGGTAAAAGGCAGGGGGTGGAGATGAATAGATGTGGCAGAGGAGAGGAGAGCAGTGGAAATCTATGGGCCGGTCCTTGGGACGGAAGAGACACCGCTGCTAGCGAAGCCCCACCCGAGCTCTGGGGGTAAAAGGCAGGGGGTGGAGATGAATAGATGTGGCAGAGGAGAGGAGAGCAGTGGAAATCTATGGGCTGGTCCTTGGGACGGGAGAGACACCGTTGCTATGAAGCCCCACCCGAGCTCTGGGGGTAAAAGGCAGGGGGCGGAGATGAATAGATGTGGCAGAGGAGAGGAGAGCAGTGGAAATCTATGGGCCGGTCCTTGGGACGGGAGAGACACCGCTGCTAGCGAAGCCCCACCCTAGCTCTGGGGAGGCAGGGGGCGAAGATGAATAGATGTGGCAGGCAACTATTCATTCCCCCTGCTGCAGGGGTGGGTTGCTAATCCCGTTCCAACCGGTTCGGTTGGAACGGGGCCGGCGGCGTCCTCGTGCACGCGCGCAGTTCACGCATGCATCTTAGCACCTGCGCAATGCTCCAGCTGCTCGCGGAGAATCGCGCAGGCGCTGTATGTGCCATATGCCTGCGTGGAAGCGCAGAAGCCTTCAAAGACCGGTAAGGAGCGCGGGCAGGCGGGTGGGCCCTTCGCCGTTCCCGGAAGTTACTTACTTCCGGGTTCGCCGACCAACCGGTTTACGGGGACCGCCGCGAACCGGTTGAAACCCACCCCTGCCCTGCTGGATAGATTTGTTAGCCTGCGAGAGTAACTTTTGCTGGGGCTTCCAGCATTCCTAATGAAGGAATCTTTTGAGTTCACGTCAGAGGATTTGCTGTGTTTGGGAAGCTGGGTCAGAACAGTATTGGAATGAATTTGAATTTGAATTTGAAAGTTTATTTATAGGCCGCCCTTTTCCCTGGGGGGACTCAGGGCGGCTTACAACTCATGGGGAAGGGGATACAAACAATGACACATAAGAACAACACATAATTAAAAAGAACACAACGTTCATACCATTCGGGTGGGGGTGGGTTAAATCTTTAGCCCCAGGCCTGACGGGATAGCCAGATTTTAAGGGCTGTGCGGAAGGTCTGGAGGGTGGTGAGGGTACGAATCTCCACGGGGAGATCATTCCAAAGGGTCGGAGCTACCACCGAGAAGGCTCTCCTCCGCGTAGTTGCCAGTCGACACTGACTGGCAGATGGGATTCGGAGGAGGCCTAATCTGAATGAAGAGCAGAGCAGAGAAGAATAGAATAAGAGTGGACTAGACTAAAATAAATGGGATTGATCCAGCATAGTTATGCTCTTTCCTTGAGCTACGCAGCCTTTATGCCATACACGAAGCTTGCTGCTGTTTTCATAACTGCACAGACATATTTCACAAATGCAGTTTCAAAATAGGAAGATTTACCTCCAGGTCTATAATCCTCAATGCACCACAGAACCCCCCAGCACGGGGGGTTTGTCTCAACCCCTCGGCTGATACCCGTATCCGGCCACGACAAAAACCCAGCTACACAAAATACTTTCATCGTGTTAGACAATAAATAACCCGCACCAACTTTGGACTCCTACCCTGGCAAGCCTTGTAAGCAGAGGATCAATCAAAGCAGCACCGATGTCCCCGAAGAAGGAACAGCGTAAAATAACATCAGATTATTTTAGAGATGTAGTAGAGGCAGCAAAGGGGACGTTATGATATCTTCCTGCTAATGGTTACTGAGAGAGAGCGATCAATCAGGCCAGTGTCAAAGCCCAACGGGATTGGAGCCTTTCAAATGCTGGGTAAGTAAAATGGATGGTTAGGTCTGCTCTTAGGAGTCCTTGGACAGGGATGGCTACAAATCAAACATTGACCTTTCTGTAGGTCCCAGGTTCCAGAGATATAAGAATTAAGAAGTGACCTTGGGATATTTGGAGAAGTGATTACACAGTCCAGAGGTTAAAGGAAGCCTGAGAAAGAAATCCAGAATAATCCAGAACTTGACTTAGAGAGTCGGAAGGGACCTTGGAGGTCTTCTAGTCTGCTTGAGCATCATTTCAGCCAAATGACTGTCCAGCCTCCTCTTAAAAGCCTCCAGTGCTGGAGCTCTTATTGTTTCTGGTGGCAAGCTGTTCCACTGTCTAGTCTCTTCTGAAAAATATCCGGTGACGGAGCATCCACAACTTCTGGTGGCAAGCTGTTCCACTGGTTGATTGTCCTCACCGTTAGGAAGTTTCTCCTTAATTCTAGGCTGCTTCTCTCCTCGATGAATTTCCTTCCATTGTTTCTTGCCTTCTCTGTTGTGGTGTTGGAGAATAAGTTGATTCTCTCTTCTTTCTGGCAGCCCCTCAAATATTGGAATGATGGTATCACGTCTCCCATGGTCCATCAAAGTGGGGATTACTTTGAGTTCCTCTATGATCCTTTTTATTTTCACATACTAAGATGCCATTTCAATTCAAATATTGGCTCATCCGTTCCTCCATTGACTGGGCTTGCCAGAATCCTGGAGTGGGGAGGGAATGGAGATTTTGCAGTATCCTTCCCCTGGAGTGGGGAGGGAATGGGGATTTTGCAGTAGCCTTCCCCTGGAGTGGGGAGGCAATGGGGATTTTGCAGTATCGTTCCCCTGGAGTGGGGAGAGAATGGAGATTTTGCAGTATCCTTCCCCTGGAATGTGGAGGGAATGGAGATTTTGCAGTATCCTTCCCCTGGAGTGTGAAGGGAATGGAGATTTTGCAGTATCCTTCCCCTGGAGTGTGGAGGGAATGGAGATTTTGCAGTATCCTTCCCCTGGAGTGGTGAGGGAATGGAGATTTTGCAGTATCCTTCCCCTGGAATGTGGAGGGAATGGAGATTTTGCAGTATCCTTCCCCTGGAGTGGGGAGGCAATGGGGATTTTGCAGTATCCTTCCCCTGGAGTGGGGAGGGAATGGAGATTTTGCAGTATCCTTCCCCTGGAGTGGGGAGGGAATGGAGATTTTGCAGTATCCTTCCCCTGGAATGTGGAGGGAATGGAGATTTTGCAGTATCCTTCCCCTGGAATGTGGAGGGAATGGAGATTTTGCAGTATCCTTCCCCTGGAGTGGGGAGGGAATGGAGATTTTGCAGTATCCTTCCCCTGGAATGTGGAGGGAATGGAGATTTTGCAGTATCCTTCCCCTGGAGTGGGGAAGGAATGGAGATTTTGCAGTATCCTTCCCCTGGAGTGTGGAGGAAATGGAGATTTTGCAGTATCCTTCCCCTGGAGTGGGGAAGGAATGGAGATTTTGCAGTATCCTTCCCCTGGAGTGGGGAGGGAATGGAGATTTTGCAGTATCCTTCCCCTGGAGTGGGGAGGGAATGGAGATTTTGCAGTATCCTTTCCCTGGAGTGGGGAGGGAATGGAGATTTTGCAGTATCCTTCCCCTGGAGTGGGGAGGGAATGGAGATTTTGCAGTATCCTTCCCCTGGAGTGGGGAGGGAATGGAGATTTTGCAGTATCCTTCCCCTGGAGTGGGGAAGGAATGGAGATTTTGCAATATCCTTCCCCTGGAGTGTGGAGGGATTGGAGATTTTGCAGTATCCTTCCCCTGGAGTGGGGAGGGAATGGAGATTTTGCAGTATCCTTCCCCTGGAGTGTGGAGGAAATGGAGATTTTGCAGTATCCTTCCCCTGGAGTGGGGAGGGAATGGAGATTTTGCAGTATCCTTCCCCTGGAGTGGGCAAGGAATGGAGATTTTGCAGTATCCTTCCCCTGGAGTGGGGAGGGAATGGAGATTTTGCAGTATCCTTCCCCTGGAGTGGTGAGGGAATGGAGATTTTGCAGTATCCTTCCCCTGGAATGTGGAGGGAATGGAGATTTTGCAGTATCCTTCCCCTGGAGTGGTGAGGGAATGGAGATTTTGCAGTATCCTTCCCCTGGAGTGTGGAGGAAATGGAGATTTTGCAGTATCCTTCCCCTGGAGTGTGGAGGGAATGGAGATTTTGCAGTATCCTTCCCCTGGAATGTGGAGGGAATGGAGATTTTGCAGTATCCTTCCCTGCCATGCCCACAGAACCAGTAGTAAAAAAAAATTGAATTTCACCACTGGCTACATTATCTGGGTGGAAGAACCTGGTAAGTGGTCTACCAGCAATCTTGAGGGGATAACGTGGATCCGAGAGAGTCCTAACCAGGGCGCGTATAGAAAAACGAAACAGCAAAGGGCCCACAGCGCATCCCCTGTCACATTCTTCCCTGGCTAAGAATTGCTTTAGACAGTTGACCCCAAAGATTGCTCCACTTTCCTCTGAGGCCTGTCTTTGGGTATCAGATCAAAAGCAGATTTAAAGCCAACAGCAGCTGAATATAAAGCTGAGCCGATGCATTTTTCAGCAGGACGTGGAGAGTTGACAAGGAGGCTGTGGCCTTTTCTCCAAACCAGTTGCTCTTCGGCTCGGCTGCGAGCGAGGGAGCGAACAGCTGGGCTCTGGAACAATGGGAAGGTGTACCTGGAAGAGTCACTCTTTGCTTCTCTTTCTTAAAAGATGGAGCAAGAATGGCTCTCTTTCTTGAAATAATGGAGTAGTAATGGAATATGGGTGATCCTCAACTTACAGACATTCTTTTAATGACCGTACAATTGAAAAAAGAATGGTTGCAGGAACTGGGCCTGGCTAGTCTAGTGAAAAGAAGGACCAGGGGAGACATGATAGCATCTTCCAATATTTGAGGGGCTGCCACAGAGAGGAGGGGGGATCAGCCTATTCTCCAAAGCAAGAAATTTCAAGGAGAAATAATGGATGGAGAGATTCAACTTAGAAATAAGGAGCAATTTCCTGACATAACAATCAACCCACGGAGCAGAAGTTTCCTTCGGAAGTTGTGGGAGCTTCATCACTGGAGGCTTTCAAGAAGAGACTGGACTGCCATGGGTCAGAAATGGTGTAGGATCTCCTACTTGGGCAAGGGGTTGGACTAGATGACCTACAAGGTCCCTTGCAGCTCTGTTATTCTGATCTATGCCCATTTTTCACACTTATGGCCATTGCATCTCCATTGGTCACGGAATCAAAATTTGTATGCTTGGCAACTGGTTCATACTTACGACAGTGTCTTGGGATCATGTGATCAGCCGTGATCGTAAGTCCAGGACTTCCAGTATTCCCTTTTGCTGACTCACGTGGGCCCTATGGAAAAGACCACCATTCTATCTTCGTTTCTGGTCCCCAAAGAAAAACAGAGTTTCTTTGGTTTAATTTAATTTACGTAAGCTTAATCCGTTGCTAAAGATACAAAGGATATTATTGGGAAATTGTCACCATGGCCACATGGATTTCTGTCCTTTGAAGCTAAGGAAAACATTAAATAGCTATGTCAGGTGCAGAAGAATAGAGGCACATGTTAAGTTCCAATTAAATTGGTTTATAGCGCATATGTATATACGGGAATCTAGTCAACTAACAGCACTGTTTTGATGCTAAATAAGGGATTGAAGAATGGTTGAACATAGTTCCTTTGTGACCATGTAAAGACTCTAGACTGATTACTCTCTTGACTCCACCACCTACTCCTTTCCCTAGAAATCTAGTATTTGCTCTAAAACGCTATAGATTTTCAAAACAGCTTCCTAAACCAGTCAAAACCATGTTAAGGCGATGACACAGATGGCTCCTTGTATTCCCAAGCTCAATTAACCACACCACACTTTACACACACACACCAGATGTAAATCTAGGGAAAATTTGATATACCACCATGGAGAATGAGAATGAATCTGGGAACGCTTAAAAGTGTTAAAAATCAATCCTGGGGGGTGCTGGTGTTGGACATATCCCACAATTGTTGCGCTGGTGCTAAAGAAGCAGCAGTGCGTTTTGTGATGTTGAAGTTTATGTTTGTTAGGAAATTCATTATATCCCTTTCCTTAGACCAGTGTTTCTCAACCCTTGGCAACTTGAAGATATCTGGACTTCAACTCCCAGAATTCCCCAGCCAGCGAATGCTGGCTGGGGAATTCTGGGAGTTGAAGTCCAGACATCTTCAAGTTGCCAAGGTTGAGAAACACTGCCTTAGACAACGCCTGGCGAAAAGCTGCATGCTTACAAATGATGTGAGAATGAAATGAGGTTAAAGGCACCTCCTGGCCTGCAAAAACCGGAACGGAGAAATTTTCTGGGAAAGCTTAGTACTTACAGTAAATGCCTGATTTGAATCAGTGTGGAATCAGTCATATTTGCAATGTTAAGTTATGCTTACCACCTCCTTTTTTTTTCTTAACAACACTGCTTATTAACTGCTGCAATTGACTGGCAAGAAAGGTCGAAAAATGGGACAAAACTCAGTTCACAAATGTTTCGCTTAGCAACAGAAGTGTTGGTCTCAATGGTGGTTGTTAGTCAAGGAATTACCTTCCAGCCACCTCCTTCTCTGCCGTCCCCTTCTTCTTCTTTTGCCCTCCATCGTTCCCAGCATGAGGCTCTTCTCCAAGGAGTCCTTCCTTCTCATTAGGTGATCAAAGTCTTCCTCGTCGGGATCTGGCCTTCAGGGTGGATCTCCTCTAGGACTGACCGGTTGGATGGCCTTGAAGTCCAAGGGACTCAATGCAGGAGTCTTCTCCGGCACTGGAGTTCAAAGGCCTCCATTCTTTGGCTTCCTTCCTTCTCAGGTGGCCAAAGCATTTGAGTTTCCTCTTTAGGATCTGGCCTTCTAAAGAACATTTGGGGTGGATCTCCTCTAGGACTGACCGGTTGGATGGCCTTACAGTCCAAGGGACTCAATGCAGGAGTCTTCTCCGGCACTGGAGTTCAAAGGCCTCCATTCTTTGGCTTCCTTCCTTCTCAGGTGGCCAAAGCATTTGAGTTTCCTCTTTAGGATCTGGCCTTCTAAAGAACATTCAGGGTGGATCTCCTCTAGGACTGACCGGTTGGATGGCCTTGCAGTCCAAGGGACTCAATGCAGGAGTCTTCTTCTCCAGCACCAGAGTTCAAAGGCCTCCATTCTTTGGCGCTCAGCCTTCCTTATGGTCCAACATTCACAGCCATCCATCGCAACTGGGAAAACCACATCCTTGACTAGACACACTTTTGTTGGCAGGGTGATGTCTCTGCTTTTTAGTCTGCTATCCAGATTTGCCATAGCTTCCCTCCCCAGGAGCAAGCGCCTTTTAATTTCTTGGCTGCCGTCCCCATCTGCGGTCATCGTGGAACCCAGGAAAATAAAATCTGTCACTACCTCCATTTCTTCCCCATCTATTTTTCAGGAATCGAGAGAGCTAGATTGATTGATTGATTGATTGATTGAAGTTTATTGGTATGCCGCCCTTTTCCCTGGGGGGACTCAGGGCGGCTCACAATCCAAAAGGGAGGGGGAGACAAACTTTTAACATATAGGACAATACATAATTAAAAACACAACATTCATACCATTCGGGCGGGTTACAATCTTAGCCCCAGGCCTGACGGGATAGCCAGATTCTGAGGGCTGTGCGGAAGGTCTGGAGGGTGGTGAGGGTACGAATCTCCACGGGGAGATCGTTCCATAGGGTCGGAGCTACCACTGAGAAGGCTCTCCTCCGCGTAGTTGCCAGTCGGCATTGACCAGCAGATGGAACTCGGAGGAGGCCTAATCGATGAGATCTAATAGGTCGCGTGGAGGTAATTGGCAGTAGGCGGTCTCTCAAGTACCCAGATCCACTACCATGTAGGGCTTTATGGGTGACAAGTAGCACCTTGAAGCGCACCCGGAGATCGACAGGTAGCCAGTGCAGCTCGCGGAGGATAGGTGTTATGTGGGTGAAGCGAGGTGCACCCACAATCGCTCGCGCGGCCGCATTCTGGATTCTAGATGCAATGATCTTAGTTTTCTTAATGTTGAGTTATGTGTAGGCTATTAGTCTACTGTGATGATACACTATCTACACTGTTCTGAATCTAGAACTTTCCATAAGATATCTCAAAGATAGTTCCCCACCCCCAAAAAAGGGGAACTAGAATTTTCTGGGGTTCCCCCCCCTTTGAAAACAGAAAACTCATCCCAAGAAGCTTCTTCAGTTCAGAGAACCTTCTTGGATGAGAAGTGTAACCTTGCCTTTTTTTAAATTTACATTTATTGTTTCGCCATAGAAAATAAAAGTACAAAACAGTAAAACCAACCAACCAAATGAAACAGAAACATACCTTCAACCTTAGCCACAGCAATGAAAGAAAGAAAGAAATAGCGTGCAAAAAAAAAAAAGGAAGAAAAAGTTATCAGTTCAATTATTTAACATTTAAACGTGTGGCCTCCACCTTGGTTGGGTGCTGAAAGGAAGAAAAAGAGTGTAACGTTTCCAAACCTCAAGAAACTTTGAGAAAAAAAAGCAGCTTTGGGATTTCCATGACCTGGAACGTTGAGAATCTCCATAGATGGTTTGAGATATTCTTTCCCTGGCCAGGTTCCTCAGCCATCTGACGTGTTTTAAAGATTCTTTGTTTATTAGATCACTCCTGCGGACTTTGATTTGAGGGCTACTCCGTAATGATCGAACACAACAATTCCAGTGTGTCCTTCGTTGATTTTTCCTGGGATGCTTCCCAGCTGTCTTCAAACAGATGCAGAACATGTTTTTGTGTCCAGCTTCGGTTGGACCCAGAAGTTAAACAGCTGGCACAGCTGCTCTTAAGACAGCTGCTCTGGAAGCCTCTGTGTAACCTACAACTTTCACACACTTTGATTTTTTTTTAAAAAAAACAACACACCCCTAGAAATGTGGTGGAAGCCAGCTCCGCTTATGGACCACAATTTCCTTCGTTAAGCCAGGCAGTTGTTAAGTTGAATTGTCCTCAATTTTGTGACCTTTTCAACCATGGTTGTTAGGCAAATCACCACAGTTGTTAAGTGAAACACATGGTCATTGAGGGAACCCAGCGTCCCCCATTATTTTTGCTGATCAGGAGACAGCTGGGAAGGCTGGAAATGGGGATTCCACAATAGCAATAGCAATAGCAATAGCAATAGCAATAGCAATAGCAATAGCAATAGCAGTTAGACTTATATACC
Source organism: Thamnophis sirtalis (assembly GCF_051295495.1). Lineage (NCBI taxonomy): Eukaryota > Metazoa > Chordata > Lepidosauria > Squamata > Natricidae > Thamnophis > Thamnophis sirtalis. The sequence goes on from NW_028261392.1 coordinate 2,240,053, forward strand.
GCTTCATAGGGCTTTCAGCCCTCTCTAAGCGGTTTACAGAGTCAGCATATCGCCCCCACAGTCTGGGTCCTCATTTCACCCACCTCGGAAGGATGGAAGGCTGAGTCAACCTTGAGCCGCTGAGATTAGAACCGCTGAGCTGCAGATAACAGTCAGCTGAAGTGGCCTGCAGTACTGCACCCTAACCACTGCGCCTCCTCGGCTCAACCCCTGGATTATACCACCGTTTTAAGTACATGTCAGTTGCCAAGAGTCTGAATTTGGACCATGATCAACGAAAGAAGGACAAGTAGCTTGACTTATCACCACTCACTTAATGACTGTTCAAAGTTACAATGGCACTGAAAAAAGTGATTTATGGCCATTTTTCACACTTTATGACAGTGTTTCTCAACCTTGGTGACTTTAAGTCCTGTGGGGACTTCCAACTCCCAGAATCCCCCAGCCAGCACAGCTGGCTGGGGGATTCTGGGAGTTGAAGTCCACAGGACTTAAAGTCACCAAGGTTGAGAAACACTGCTTTATGACCATTGCAGCATCCCCGTGGTCACGTGATCAAAATTAATTTGTTAGCAACTGACTCACATTTATGACGGTCACAGAGGGTGACACGATCCCCCTTTCACCACCTCCTGACAAGCCAAGTCAGTGGGGAAGCCAGATTCACTGAACAACTGCGCTATTATTTAACAACCACAGCGATTCATTTAACAACGGCGGCAAGAAAGGTCACAAAACGGGGCGAAACTCACTTAATAGCGGCCCCACTTAGCAACAGCTTCAATTGTGGATGCACGTCGAGGATTATCCGTAGATATTTCCCTGTCCCCGTTTGCAACATAGAGTTAAATGGATAGTGGCCAATTACCTCCAATAGACCGATCAGATCCCACAGATTAGGCCTCCTCCGAATTCCATCCGCCGGCCAATGCCGACTGGCGACTACCCGGAGGAGAGCCTTCTCTGTGGCTGCTCCGGAACGAGCTCCCCGTGGAGATTCGAACCCTCACCACCCTCCAGGCTTTCCGCAAAGCCCTTAAAACCTGGCTGTTCCGACAGGCCTGGGGCTAAAGAGTTTTTTGCCCCCCTTCTCGAATGGTATGGTTGTTGTGTGTTTTTAAATTTTGTATTGTTATGTCTCGTCTTTTTTATCCCCCTGTCTGTATCGCCTTCCCTGATTGAATTGTGAGCCGCCCTGAGTCCCCTTTGGGGAAAAGGGCGGCATATAAATGTAATCAATCAATCAATCAATCAATCAAAGCTTTCTTCTCCTTCTCGTTTTCTGGAAGGTGAGGAGTTTGGTGTGTGAATCAAAGCTATTAGGGTGTTAAAAGGACTTTCTAATTCACTGCAAGCCTTGCTGAAGGGGACAGGTGAGCACATTTGACTTCTGTTCCGAAGTCTTCACAAGGTACACGGGGTGTTTGACCCGCTTAGATTGGAGTCAGTTACTTGGCAATTACAAGATCATAAATCCGGCGAGCAGAAGTCGAGTTTTACACTCAGTCCAAGATCAAAGGGAATAGTAGCTGAAGCTTACAAGCCTGTTTCATGGGGTAGATTATCGCCGGAGTTGAAGGCAACGTACGTGACGGCCATACCAAGCTTGAGTAGAGTGGGACTTCTGGAGTTCCAACGCTCCTGTCTTATGCGGTTCTGATCTCGCCCATCCGAACAACCAGCCCACAGGTCCAAAGGGAGCAGGACAGAGTCTTCTTCTGGAACGCTACAAGGCCTAGTTGGTTCCACGTGTGGCAGTGTTACTCCTCCTTCATGTGAAGAGCCAGCTTCATGGGACGGAGGAGTAACGTCGTCATGGGTGGAAGAGTGGCAGTGTTCTTGCTCTGCTCCATCCTGTGTTGTTTGACAATCTTGTAGGAGTTGGAAGGGACTTTAGAGGTCTTACAACTCAAGCAGGAGATCCTATACAAATGGTTGTCCAATCTCTTCTTGAAAGCCTCCAGGGATGGAGCCTCCACAACCTCTGAAGGGAAGCCGTTCCACTGGTTAATTGCCACGTCCTGGGGGTTGGGACCCCACTGCTCTAATAAACACAGGGAAGAGATTTTAGTGCCCAGAGTGGTGCAGTGGCCGAGGGGTGGTGCTCTCGTCTCACAATCAGGAGGCTGTGAGTTCGATCCTAGGTAGAGGCAGATATTTCTCTCTTTCTGGACACAAGGGGAATATATCCGCTGAACAAAACTCCGCATTGGCGACAGGAAGGGCATCTGGCCAGTTAAACAATCTGCTAGTTCCATTCAGTTGCCCAGACTCCACCCCGCAAGGGATTATGAGGTTGTTAAATGATGATGATGATGAAGGGGTTTTATTTTATTTTTTTCAAATATACTTTTTTTATTTTCCATTTTCATAACATATAATCACATGTATACTATTCCATAGCCAATATTCTATTGTATTAAGTAATAATTACATCAGTTCCTCTTATCATCAACGCCCAGAAAGATAAAAACCCATTATTAGCTCTTCTGCTCTTCATACACCTCTTTCTTCTGCCTCTCTCCTACCTCCTTTCTACCCTCCATCATACTTTTCTGCTCTACTTCCCCTTCCTTTCTCCTTCTCCTCTCTCTTCATTCCACTCCTCCTTATCCTCATCCTCCTTCTTCCCCCCTTACCCTCTCTCCTATCCATCTCTTCCTATCTTTCTTCTCTCCTCTGTTTCCCACTCTCCCTCTCATTGGTGTATTTCAGCTTCTGAGCAAACTCCATTCTATGTTGATGGTATTTATGCTTCCATATCAATATACTTAACACATTAGATCTTCTGCTCTCCATACACCTCTTTCTTCTACCTCTCTCCTACCTCCTTTCTTCCCTCCATCATCCTTTTCTACTCTACTTCCCCTTCCTTTCTCCTTCTCTCTCTTCATTCCACTCCTCCCTATCCGCCTCATCTTCCCCCCTTACTCTCTCTCCTATCCCTCTCTTCCCATCTTTCTTCTCTCCTCTGTTTCCCACTCTTCCTCTCATTGGTGTATTTAAGCTTCTGAGCAAACTCCATTCTATGTTGATGGTATTTATGCTTCCATATCAATATACTTAACGTATTCTAGTTTTAAGGAAAAAATAAGAGAAGACAGTATACATGTGCAATCATATTACATTAAAATCTAACACCCCTCGTCAAGCCTAATATACATACCTCCCTCCCCCCTTCCCCCCAACCCCCTCCCAGCCTTCCCTCCCCCCCCCCACTAAGGGATTTTAGTGCACCTCTGTGACCAACTCCACTATCCTCCACCTGGAATATTCTGACTGTGAATATTCTTTGCATGCAATCTTTATGTTGCACGGATGCTCTTCCTGGTTTAGAACAGAAAGTTATGCATTCCTAATATTTCCTAGCTGGCGTATCCTTGCATTAGGGTCACAGCGTGTGACTTGCACCCGTTCAATCACCGCAAGGGATATCAATATTTCTTCCGCGGCGAACGGCTGAATGCAACAGGAAGAGAATGGACGAGGAAAACATCGCTTCCTTTGCAACTGTCCCAACCCTGCGTCGATAGGAATGACTTGCACGCCTTGCTCTTCATTAATCATGTCAAAAAGTTGCATTTCAACGCAGGCTGCCGTAGCCGTCTGCAGGCGCTTCAGTTCCCCCCCCCCCCAATTATGGTACCTGTGGCTCAGAGCAAATAAAGATTACCTTACGCCATTGGCTCGGTGGGCAGCTTTGTGTTCTTGTCACCTTACGATGAGTTTTAAACGCGCCCGGCCTGAGCGAATGTCAGATGTCTTCCAAAGACTTTGGGTCACGTGCAAAAAATTTCACATCACCGCCCGGCACAGCCTTGATAAGTTTCTGAGAGATGGATGGGGGAACAAGGCAAGCTGCCAGCATCTTGCTGATGTATTTTTCTGTCAGAAAAAAATGAGTGATGCTATATATCTCATTCGAGCAAAAGGCCCTTTTAACTGAGCTGGAAGCAAACCGTTCTCCCTCCATCAGCGTTTGTGCTGATCGGGCCAACCGGTGGAGAGGCCTCAAGGAATTGCCAGGGAGATATTTATATTCACAATTAATTTCAAGAGAGAAGAGGTAGATCTTTTTCAAGGGCCCTCCAAATTCCCGCCGTGCTATTTTTCAAACATTAAGTTAAAGGTCACACATATGTGCTAGTCATTCCTGACTCTAGGGGGCAGTGCTCATCTCTGCTTCAAAGCCGAAGAGCCAGCGCTGTCCAAATACATCTCTGTGATCATGTGGCCAGCATGACTCAACTCTGAAGACGCACGCAACACTGTTCCCTTCCCACCAAAGGTGGTTCCGATTTTTCTACTTGCATTTTTACATTTCGAACTGCTAGGTTGGCAGAAGCTGGGACAAGTAATGGGAGCTCACTCCACTACGCGGCGCTAGGGATTCGAACAGCCAAACTGCCAACCTTTCTGATCGACAAGCTCAGCATCTTAGCCACTGAGCCGCAGTGTCCCACTTTTCAAACATTATTCGGGCTTATTTAATTCAAATATTATTCGGGCTTATTTAATTCAAACATTATTCGGGCTTATTTAATTCAAACATAATTCGGGTTTATTTAATTCAAACATAATTCGGGCTTATTTAATTCAAATATAATTCGGGTTTATTTAATTCAAACATTATTCGGGTTTATTTAATTCAAACATTATTCGGGCTTATTTAATTCAAACATTATTCGGGTTTATTTAATTCAAACATTATTCGGGCTTATTTAATTCAAACATTATTCGGGCTTATTTAATTCAAACATAATTCGAGCTTATTTAATTCAAATATAATTCGGGCTTATTTAATTCAAACATTATTCGGGCTTATTTAATTCAAACATTATTCGGGTTTATTTAATTCAAACATTATTCGGGCTTATTTAATTCAAACATTATTCGGGCTTATTTAATTCAAACATTATTCGGGTTTATTTAATTCAAACATTATTCGGGCTTATTTAATTCAAACATAATTCGGGTTTATTTAATTCAAACATTATTCGGGCTTATTTAATTCAAATATTATTCGGGCTTATTTAATTCAAACATTATTCGGGTTTATTTAATTCAAACATAATTCGGGCTTATTTAATTCAAACATTATTCGGGTTTATTTAATTCAAACATTATTCGGGCTTATTTCATTCCAGTCTGAACATGGGATCATCAAGGGATTTGATAATTCCTCTTTCCTTTTTTTTCCTGCCTTCATTTCATCTTCCCAATTCTCTACTCTTCTCTGAGATACCCAACACACTCCGAAGGCGTGTCATTTTTAGCAGGTCAGAGTAGGCCGCTGAAGAAGAATGAAAGGGAAAATACGAGGGGAGCCAATTGGCTTGCTCATCTCACAAAAGGCAATCTCAGGGACAAATCTAGGGGGGGGGGGGAAACACCCCAGCCTCTCAAGAGTATTTAAACAGACTCTGCCTCAATTAACCCGCTATTGATCAAGCTTGATTCTTCTTTGGTTTCCAAGATTTTGTTGCACAATGGGGAGAGCAAGAGGAGGGATCTTCCCCATCTGCTGTAAAGGTGATTGGGGTGGTGGTGGTGAGGATTGTATTTTCAGACATGCACAATTCTGTTTGTGTAGCTTTGCAAGGAAGTAAAATATTCTGTTCTGTTCTGTTCTGTTCTGTTCTGTTCTGTTCTCTACTCTACTCTACTCTACTCTACTCTACTCTACTCTACTCTATATCCTCTCTTCTCTCCTCTACTCTATATTCTCTCTTTACTCTACTCTACATTCTATTCTGCTCTGCTCTTTTTCCACTCTACTCTATTTTCTACTCTATTGTGCTCTATTTTCTACTTTACTCTATTTTCTACCATTCTGTACTGTATTGTACTCTCTACTCTCTAGTCTCTAGTCTCTATTCTGCTCTGCTCTGCTCTACTCTATTTTCTACTCTATTCTATTTTCTACTGTACTGTACTCTACTGTATTCTACTCTACTCTATTCCACCCCATTCCTCTCCACCCCACTCCATATTTGAAGCGTACACCTCATTTTATAACCAGGAGAGTTCCAACCTCTTCTTCCTCCATGTTGGGAGTAAAGCTCAGCATAGAAAATCTTCTCAGCATCCCACCTGCTGACGCCCTCTCCTCTCGCTACTTCAGCTGACTGCAGTTCTGCAGTTCGGCTGTTCAAATCTCACCGGCTCAGGGTTGACTCAGCCTTCCATCCTTCCGAGATGGGTAAAATGAGGACCCGGATTGTTGTTGGGGGCAATTTGCTGACTCTGTAGACTGCTTAGAGAGGGCTGAAAGCCCTAGGAAGCGGTATATAAGTCTAACTGCTCTTGCTCTTGCTATTCCTCCTGTCTGTTGTGGTTTTGCCTATGCAAGAAGCTCAGTTGATGTTCAGCACAAGTAACACAGGCCCTGCAACGTACTGCATACCAAGAGCCAGGGGGGAGCAAGGCTTCCCTAACAAACTTTTATTTACTGAGGGTCGTTATCTCCTATTTGCTCACAATTCCCTCCTTGTGCAACTGATTGCAGAAAGTGTGTTTAATAACCACCGGATGCTAATATGCCCCGGTATGCATGACTGCCTAATTTAATTTATCTCTGATTAAGCCTATTATGTTGGAGATCGCTTTACAAAAGAGACTCTCTCTTTTTTTTTTTTTGCCAGCTGTAAGCTTATTTGAATTGTAATATAGGTTAATAATGTGTGAAATAACTACCAGTGCTGGCTTCTAAATGTTAATTTTAGCAAAGTGTGTCCTGAGTTAGGGCACGGGTATGTATCCTTAGGACAATTCGTGGTCATGAAAACGGACCATGATACAGGCAGTCCTCAACCTACGACAACTGAGCCCAAAATTTACGTTGCTAAGTGGGAAATTTGCTAAGTGAGTTTTGCTACGGTACAATGCACTTGGGTCTGTAATTGTTCTGATCGAGGCTTCCTGAGAGCATGAAGCACACTCCTGGTCCCGACAAAAAACCCTTTTATTAATTGACTGTGAATTCTGCTCCTTCACATCCAGCAAAGTCTTTCGAGGGAGGATTTACAGTCACAGACCTTCTCTGGCTTGGAGAGCTGCCAGTCTGATTATCTGCCGAACTTGGCCAGGAGCCTTGGAGAGTCACGAACCAATTAAGCAAACTCCTGCAAACTCCACTCCCTTTTCGCTCCTCTTTTATTTCCTCTGGGAGGGGCCATTCACTATCCACCTGTGGCCTTACTCCCATGTCAACCCCTCTTCTTTAGCTCTTCCCTTCATCTGGCAGCTCTGCGCATGCACACACTGGGAACAGGCTCCAGCTGTTCTTCTGCCTCACTGATGTCTGACTCTGAAGGCAGCTGATAACTGGCATACGGCCCTGGCCTCCTCTCTGCCTCCGACACAGAGCCCTCATCAGAGCCTTCCCCAGACTCCAGGACTCCCCAACCCTCCTCACTGTCCGAATCTGCTGCCAGCTTCACTGTCCACTGGCACACCACAACAGTAATATTACAGTTGCAATAATGCAACTGAGCCAACCGAGGTGGCTCAGTGGTTAGGGTGCAGCACTGCAGGCCACTTCAGCTGACTGTTATCTGCAGTTCAGCGGTTCTAATCTCACTGGCTCAAGGTTGACTCAGCCTTCCATCCTTCCGAGGTGGGTGAAATGAGGACCCAGACTGTGGGGGCGATATGCTGACTCTGTAAAACCGCTTAGAGAGGGCTGAAAGCCCTACGAAGCGGTATATAAGTCTAACTGCTATTGCTATTGCTAAACTTTCTTGTAATCCCCCTCAATTGTCTAAATGTTATAAAGGAGATCCTGTTTGTCATTTAACCACAGGGATAAATGGGTATTTTGTTATCGCCGATGCAATCAAAGTGAAGATTGCCACTTAGCAGAGTGATTGTCCTTCTAATTGAGGCAGACAAGAAAGATTTATTAACGAACGAGTTTCTAAATTTCCCAACGTGTTCCAAACGCGAGCGACTGATTCCGTAGGGAAATAGAGTTAAATGTATAAATTAAAGAGATCAATATTAGCTTAAAGAGAAGGAGTGGCTTTGGACGATGCCGTGGAAGTTAAGAGGATGAATAAGACAGCGGTTCGTTGCGTAAGGCGTCGGAGATTGAATATCGATTTCCTTCACCTTCATTTTCGGCGCTTTCTGCTATGGAAACCGAGAGACTTTTTTCAAAAGCAGAAGGGAGAATGTTTTCGTGGGATCCATTGGTTATGCTTGTGTCATAATCCCAGCCTTCAGGTGTGCTTTAGCAAAATTTCAGGTAGTCCGGTTAAGTGAGTCATTCATTTGGTACACCTGCAAAATTGGGCATTGTTGAAGCACTGATGCAGGAGAAAAATACTCAGCGCCCACAAAATAATGAAGAATAGCTTCATTTCAGAGTTGGAAGGGACCTTGGAGGTCTTCTAGTCCAACCCCCTGCTTCAACAGGAGACGCTATATACCTTATTCCAGACAAATGGGTGTCTTATCTCTTTTTAAAAAGTGATGGAGGAGGTCACCATTCCTGACTGGGAACTTCATGCATTTTCAGTCAAAGAGAAGAAAGCCGACTGCTGATACGTTGGGGAAATCCACAACCAGAAGGTTAACACATTCTGTAAATTTAGAGAATGCGTGGGACTCCTTCTGTTGAACTGATATAGAATAACAGAGTTGGAGGGGACCTCTGAGGTCTTCTAGTTCAACCCCTGGCTCTGGTAGGAAGCCCTATACTATGTCAGACAAATGCTTGTCCAATCTCTTCTTTAAAACTTCCCGTGTCAAAGCTGTACAATGCAGGTAGGCCTTGTTCAGTGACCGTTTGAAATTACAACGGCACGGAAAACAGTGACTTGGGACCATTTTTCACATTATGACCAGATTCCACACAATCACGTGATCAAAATTCAGATGTTTGGTAACTGACTCAGATTTATGACCCTGATGGTGTGATCTCCTTCCGATAAGCAAAGTTAATGGAGAAGCTGGATTCTCTTCTCTTCTCTTCTCTACTCTACTCTACTCTAATTTCCGAATCCCATTCCAACCAGTACAGTTAGAAGAGGCCTGGTGTCGCCCACATGGATGCGCCCGGGACGCCTCGGCAAGCCTCCGGGATGCTCCAGCTGCTCGGCAGAGTGTCACGCAGGCGCTGTATGCGCCATGTGCATGCACAGAAGAGCTGAAGGCTTTAAAGGACAGGTAAGGAGCTTAGGTGGGCCGGTGGGCCCTCCAGAACACCGTACCGGGCAGGTTCCGGTATGCCCATACCGGAGCGTACCACTTGCGACCCACCCCTGGGTCTACCCAATGCAAACAGGGAAGATCAAGCCAGCATTGCTTTGGCCTGGTCTACCCAATGAGGAAAGGAAAGATCAGACCAGCAGTTTGGGGAGTGGCGTCAAGCTGGCCACACCCACTCAGTTGACCACACCCACTTGGTCAGCCACACCCACCCAGACCCCGAGGTTAACTCCAGCCCTGATGTGGCCCTCAATGAAATTGAATTTCGACACCCCTGGACTAAACATATCTAGTTTCCCTACTTAACTGTCCATCCTATGATAGCAATAGCAATAGCAGTTAGACTTATATACCGCTTCATAGGGCTTTCAGCCCTCTCTAAGCGCTTTACAGAGTCAGCATATTGCCCCCAACAATAATCTGGGTCCTCATTTCACCCACCTCGGAAGGATGGAAGGCTGAGTCAACCTTGAGCCGGTGAGATTTGAACCGCTGAACTGCAGATAACAGTCAGCTGAAGTGGCCTGCAGTGCTGCACCCTAGCCACTGCGCCACCTTGGCCTCCCAACCTTTTATCCTTGTTCTTCTTCTCTGCATGCTTTCTAGACTCCAAAATTTCTTGGCCTTCTACACCAAAGATGCTAAAAGGTACCATGAGACCGATCCAACGTTTCTTTGAAGCTTTCTCTCATGCATCTTTGATAACTTCCGCAAAGACAACAATGAAATGCGCACAGCCGGGCGATTTCAAATTAGAAATATCGTGGGGAAATCCTCATGCACTTCTCAAGAGCTGGCAGTCGTATTTTCTAAGGGCAAAGTTAATATCCTGAGTAGGTATCTATGCAAAGAGCAAAAATAACAGGAAATAAATCTTTAGGTAATCCCCCGAAGACAAATAGAGAAATCCTTTTTTTTCCCAGGCAACACAACTCATTACAGAAATTAAAATGATCTGGGAACCATTGTGTTTTGCTGCATCTCTCGTGGTCTCGAAATCCCACTGCACCAAAGTTTGTGCATAGTGACACTATTGGGCTGTTGTTGGAAATAAAAAGGATTTAGTAGACGCACAAAAATAACTCAGCTATTCCAGAAATCTAGACCTGTAAATCACCTTCATGGCAGCCAACTCTACATGAAATAATAATAAAAAATAACAAGCCTGAAAAACAAGAACATTTGATTCTTTTTGATATTTCCCTCAGCCTTCTGAAGGGTAGAAGGATTGAGGCTATCGGTGACCTGTGAGTTTTCTCACTTGCCTTTCTCTGCAATTTTTATGTTTTCCGGTATGATTCTTAGTCCCATGGCGATCCATTTCTCTGTATTTTTTTTTCCAGAACAGAAATAATATGTTAAGAATATTGTGAGCAGTAATTTGAGCAATAAAGAAGAGAATCTAATAAAACACCTTACGCTTAATTGTCGAATTGTTTTAAATAAATGTAAATTTATTTAAGGAAATTAAGAAAATGAGGGGGGAAGATCGCAAACGTTCCATGAATATTTCATACAAAATCAGGAGAGGATTAAAAGCTGCTGGGGCCAACGTTTTGAGTTGGAAGTCAGAAAAGTGTTAGAACTTTAGTTTCATGTAAATCTTGGATTTCATGTAAATCTTCTGTGGCATTTAATTTATAAACAATGCAATCGCTAATGGTTGATTTATTCTGCTGTAGCAATGTTAGAACATTATTTGCAATACAAAAGTACTCATTCAGCAATCTGTATGGAGAGAGAGAGAGATAGGGAATATAAATAGTAAAATCATACAGGAGTAAAAAGGGGAGGAAGCATGGAAGGATGGATGAATAGATGGATAGATTGATTGATACATTGATAGATCGATAGCTAGATCGATAGATGATGATGATGATGAAAAGAGAGAGAGAGAGAGAGAGGGAGAGGGAGAGAGGGAGAGAACTCTAGATGTAGATAAATACCGATGGATGGATGGATGAATGAATGGACAGACAGACAGATACAGATAAATCTAGATATAAATAGATACCAATAGATGCATAGAGATGGACAGATAGACAGATGTACAGGCAGGGGTAGACATAGAGAGAGCTATTAGAGAAATAAAGATAGATAGATAGATAGATAGATAGATAGATAGATAGATAGATAGATAGATAGAAAGATAGAAAGATAGAAAGATAGAAAGATAGAAAGATAGAAAGATAGAAAGATAGAAAGATAGAAAGATAGAAAGATAGAAAGATAGATAGAAAGATAGAAAGATAGAAAGATAGAAAGATAGAAAGATAGATGGAGAGAGATAGAGATAGATAAAGAGATAGATAAATCTAGATATTGATAAATACCAATGGATGGATGGATGGATGGATGGATGGATGGATGGATGGATGGATAGATAGATAGATAGATAGATAGATAGATAGATAGATAGATAGATAGATAGATATAACTCTAGATATAGATGTATACCAGTGGTGGGTTTCAAAAATTTTTGGAACCTCTTCTGTAGGTGTGGCCTGCTTTCCGGGCCCACTGGTGGAACCTCTTCTAACCGGTTTGGTAGATTTGACGAACCGGTTCTACCGAATAGGTGCGAACTGGTAGGAACCCACCTCTGATGTATACCAATGAATGGATAGAGACAAACAGATAGACATACAGATGTACAGGTAGGGGTAGACATAGAGATATTAGAGAGATAAATATAGAGATAGATAGATAGATAGATAGATAGATAGATAGATAGATAGATAGATAGATGATAGATAGATAGATAGATAGATAGATAGATAGATAGATAGATAGATAGATAGATAGATATAGAAGGATAGATATAAAGATAGAGATAAAGAATGACTGAGAGATAGAGAGAAAGAAATATATAGATAGATAGCGATGGATGAGTGGATGGGTAGATAGATGGATAGTTCCATAGAAAGTTGGAATGTTGTATACTGGCCCTTAGCACACATATTTTTCACACAGCAACAGCCCCCCAATGTACCGACCAACCGGCAGACAGAAATAATTTCCTGCAGAACAGGCTTTAGGGAGAAAAACCCTGAACACGACTCCTCATTCATGGCTTCTAGATGTCATCAGCCATGATCTACAGCCCATCTCGATCAATGCAACATCCATCTCCCGGACTTTGAGTGGTTGATACGTCCTAACAGACAACCCTCTGGTCTGAAAGAGCCATTCCCAGGTGTGTAGAACCATTACACACCACGCAATCCATTTTTTTTTAGGTTGCTGCATGAAATTCCACGTGAACAGATTTGTAGAACAGTGCGGAGTTAACCTTCCATTTCATTTTTTTCCCCTTAACAATGCAAACATATATTGTTTATTATCATATTTCTCCATATAGTAATAATACACTTCTTAATGTATTCTGCTGTTACGTTCTAATCAATGTAGAAAATCGAATAGGGACCTTGGGAGTGAAGAAAGCTAAAATTTAGCAGCTGAAATCTGATCTGGGGCAGAATCTGTAACAATGATGGAAAGGAGGTAGGCCTTCTAAGTGAAGAGGTTATGTCCCACCTTCCAATTCGGTTTTCATCCATGGTGATGGTTTGCACCCTGGTTGGAGGCAAAGAGGGTTTGGATAGCTTAAGTTGAAAGAGCTCCACAATAAATAAATTCATGCCCATTAACTAGAACTGGGATATCAAACTCAAGGCTCGCAGGCTGGATTTGGCTTGTGGGGTTCTGCCCTGGAAACAGCAAAGGACTAGTCCGCGGTGCCTCTGCCAGTGAAAACGGAGCTCAGGAAGACCAATTCTGGAGAACCAGAAGTGGAAATTTTGAGTAGTTCAGAGATCCAGCAAATACCAACTCTGGCTGGCCGCGCCCCCATCTATTCTCTGCCTCCAGAGTCCCAGCTGATTGGGAGGAAATGGGGATTTTGCAGCATCCTTCCCCTGGAGTTGGAAGGGAATGGAGATTTGACAGTATCCTTCCCCTGCCACGCCCACAAAGCCACGCCCACAGAATCCCATCACTGCTTCCTGGGCTCCTTTTTGCTAGCAGAGGGCTGCAGATTTGGCCACACACACCCCCTGACATGTTCACCCCAGCCATGCCCACTTGGCCCCCGAGGTCAAACACAACCCCACCCATGATTTCCGCTAGTTTGAACCAGTCCGAACTGGCTGAATACCACCTCTGATTGTCTCTCCTGAACCCCCAAGGCAGTCTCTCTTCAAAGAGTTGCATTGGGTGGGATACTTAAAGGAATAACCATAAAAATCTTTTAGCAAAATAAGATTGATTTTTATCCTGGAAGGTATAATTTTGTTTTGACATAATGAAGTTATTTTGCGTGACAGTATAAAGAGGTACATATGGATAATTCTTTTGAGCCCCATTGAAGCATTCTGTTATAAGGTGTGCTCTGCTTTAAAAAGTCTGCTTGTTCAAATTAATCTTCCATGATCATTAACTATGTCTTCTCACCAGCCTTAAATCCCAGTTATAAAACAGACGAGATGTATATTTAAAAGGTTTCAGCCACCGTATTGTGTACAAGCTATTTTGAGTTTTCATTTAGTTGTTCATCCATTAAGCTTTCCTCCAGAAGCTGTGGGTGCCCCATCACTCGAGATTTTCAAGAAGAGATTGGACAATCCCTTGTCCGAAATAGTCTTGGATCTCCTGTTTGAGCAGGGGGTTGGACTAGAAGACCTCCACGGTCCCTTCCAACTCTGTTGTTCTGTTTTTAAGTTGGTTCCTAAAAATGGGACACAAAGCTAGCAAATAAATATTAAAATAGTAATGGAAATCAAGACCTGGTCCTATTAGCTCCGAACTTGTAATAACATCACAAAATTTTAGAAGGTAGCAATAGGAACAATTCACTGATAGAATAAGTTGGAATGGAATGGAATGGAATGGAATGGAATGGAATGGAATAGAATAGAATAGAATAGAATAGAATAGAATAGAATAGAATAGAATAGAGTTCTTTATTGACCAAGTATGTTTGGACACACAAGGAATTTGTCTTTGGTGCAGATGCTTTCTGTGTACATAAAAAGACAAGACACATTTGTCAAGAATCACAAGGTACAACACTTACTGATAGTCATGGGGTACAAATAAACAATCAGGAAACAATCAATATCAATATAAATCATAAAGATGCAAGCAACACAGTTACAGTCCTGCAGTCATAAGTGGGAGGGGATGGGTGATAGGGATGATGAGAAGGCTAATAGTAACAGTAATGCAGTCTTAGTGAATGGTTTGACAGTGGTGAGGGAATTATTTGTTTAGCAGAGTGATGGCATTTGGGAAAAAAACTGTCCTTGTGTCTAGTTGTCTTGGTGTGCAGTGCCCTATAGAGTGTCGTTTTGAGGGTAGGAGCTGAAATAATTTATGTCCAGGATGCGAGGACATAAATATTTTCACAGCCCTCTTTTTGACTCGTGCGGTGTACAGGTCCTCCGTGGAAGGCAGGTTGATAGCCGTTGTTTTTTCTGCATCTATTTACCACGATAGAAATGCTCTTTTTCACTATAGATCAGTGTTTCTCAACCTTGGCCACTTGAAGATGTCTGGACTTCAACTCCCAGAATTCCCCAGCCAGCGAAAACTGGATTTCCAAGGCTCATTCCGAAACAGCTTCAGATGCAATTATAAATAGAGCCAAGGTGGTGCAGTGGTTAAATGCAGCACTGCAGGCTACTTCAGCTGACTGCAGTTCTGCAGTTCAGCGGTTCTAATCTCACCAGCTCAGGGTTGACTCAGCCTTCCATCCTTCCGAGGTGGGTGAAAAGAGGACCCGGATTGTTTGGGGCAATATGCTGACTCTGTAAACCGCTTAGAGAGGCCTGAAAGCCCTATTAAGTGGTATATAAGTCTAACTGCTATTGCTATTGCTATGGGAGTAGGGGGAAGAAAGGCCCCCCTCAAACGCTTCGACATCTATAAATACTTGGGCAACGCAGTAAATAATAAATTATTTGCCAGGAATGTTGTGCATGCTATACAGTGGGATATCTTACTACATGCTAGGATAAATAGGCCTCTCTATTTATTTATTTTTAAAAAAGGAGAAATGAGCACAAATCATATACCAGAAATGAGGAAGGAGACATCCTTTCAACTTCATTGTTGACCAGCCATTAACAAAAAGATTTTGCACTGGAGGCAGAAATAACAGCCCGAAACTTCTGAATTTACAGTGCAATTAATCTTAACGATTTAGAGGGAGAATTTAATCAGGCTAGAGGTGTGTTTTGTGTGCTTGTCTCATGATAAGTGCTAATCAGCTTACCAATGCTGGGGTATCACTAACATCCTTTTCGTTATTGAATGAGGACCATTGAAAACATAATGGCCCTCGTCTCTGAAAGCATTTCCCTTCCCGCTGAAGTTTCCCAATTCTTCTCTCTCTCTCTCTCTCGCTATCATTTATATAGAATGCCAAACATCATATCGTGCATCTTTTAAGAGCAATGTGACTCGATTCGGTGTGTGTAAATTGTATTTGTCAGCGTAAGCTGGGAAATGTACGAGCTGAACGCAGATAAGAAACCCGCCAAGCTAATGTACCAAAGGCATTTGAGTGCGTAATAATATTGCCAGAAGAATCATGTCAGATCTCTCTGAAACAGCCGGCTAAAAGCCGCCATCTTATTTATTGACAAAGGCCAAAGAGGAAGGAGGTTATTGAGAGGAAGATCTCAATAAATGTTACGAGCAAATCAAAACAGACACGAGAGCAAAACTGTCTTAACGCAGATTGTTTTTCTTCCCACAGTAAAAGCTTAACTTAGTCCAGGGGTGGATTGCTGCTGGCATCACTGCTGGTTCGGTGCACGGGCAATTTTGCTCATGCACACTTGCCTTTTAAATAAGTGCACAGAACATTAAAAATGAAAAAAAAAATTCTGCCCCCAACCAGGGAACCGGTTCAGAGGCGTGGCTGGCCTGGGTTGCTGCGGGTTTTGGTGACTCAGGCTGGCATACTACTACCGCTTCGGCCAAACTGGTCCATACGTACGGCAGGGCACACACAGGGATGTGGTGGCTCAGTGGCTAAGACACTGAGCGTGTTAGCATAATATTATTGAGTTAAAGTTCTTTTTATTTTATTTTTTCTCCCATTGTAAGCCATCCAGAGTCACTATGTGATATGTGAAATGAGCAGTTATGTAAATTATATAGCTAAAAAGAGCTAAGAAGGGTGGGCATGAAACAGAAAATATGCCTTCTTTTTAAAATTTACAATTAAAGAGCTTCTGTAGTTCATATTGGCTACATTCCAACAAAAGTTGACATAACCTGAGTGTTCTATATGCCATCAGGACATAACTTGAAAGGTTTAAAGGGTTCCATTTGGAGGAAGCAATGAGAATACCCCACTGAAACATCTATTGTCAATTTATTAAATAAAAACTCAGGTTGTTTAACCAGCAGGTAATCTCCTTAACATACCCTTCAATTAAAGTATCATACATACTATCCTTATTGCAATCAGTGATTCATACATAATAATAAATAGAAGCATATGCAAGCAAATAAACATATGTTAATCAGGGATATCATATTAGATGACATATTTGGTGACTCAGGCTGGTATACTACTACCGCTTTGGCCAAACTGGTCCAAACGTACAGCAGGGCACACACAGGGATGTGGTGGCTCAGTGGCTAAGACACTGAGCTTGTCATTCAGAAAGGTCAGCAGTTCGGCAGTTCGGCGGTTCGAATCCCTAGTGCCGCATAACGGAGTGAGCTCCCATTACATGTCCCAGCTTCTGCCAACCTAGCAGTTCGAAATGTAAAAATGCAAGTAGAAAAATAGGAACCACCTTTGGTGGGAAGGTAACAGCGTTCCATGCGCC
>NW_028261392.1:2257312-2267312 GCF_051295495.1 Thamnophis sirtalis
AACGTACAGCAGGGCACACACAGGGATGCGGTGGCTCAGTGGCTAAGACACTGAGCTTGTCGATCAGAAAGGTCAGCAGGTGATACAAGCAGGTGTGTTTTACTAGTAAAAATAAAATGGACAGAAGCGTGTGTAAAGTTACGGCAGATTTATTGAGACTGGAAAAAAGAAATAATGCCAGTAGGGTGCTGTGTCCCTAAAATCTTATTAAATGAAAATGGTGGTATAGTGATAGCAAAATATATAAATTCTAAAATGTACAATTTAAACTGAATGAAATATATGGGATTGTGGAAGAAACGCACGAAATGTACCTGTAACCAATGGATATGCTTTCTGCAAGATGTAATGAAAGATGATTTTTGTGTGTGTGTGTTCTTCATTAATAAACACAATAAAAACTTTTGAAAAGAAAGGTCAGCAGTTCGGCAGTTCGGCGGTTGGAATCCCTAGTGCCGCATAACGGAGTGAGCTCCCATTACATGTTCCAGCTTCTGCCAACCTAGCAGTTCGAAATGTAAAAATGCAAGTAGAAAAATAGGAACCACCTTTGGGAGGAAGGGAACAGCGTTCCGTGGGCATTTAGTCATGCCGGCCACATGACCATGGAGACGCCTTCGGATAGCGCTGGCTCTTTGGCTTTGAAACAGAGATGAGCACCGCCCCCTAGAGTTGGGAATGACTAGCACATATGTGTGAGAGGAACCTTTACCTTTAGGGCATACACAGGCACTATAAATATCACACCCCGCTGGATAGAAGTTCCCTGAGGATGGGCTTTGAAAGCTCAGAAAACGAAACTTCTGATCTTGGTGATCGATCCAAATTGGATCTATTTCTTATTTACATTCATGTGGCCACCCAGTCACCACTCAACTCTGGCCAGTTTAGCAATTCATTTTTTTTTAAATATGCAATTTTGAAAGGACGCTTTGTCTCCAGGATGACTCAGAGACATACAGTCATGCCACCAAGAGACCATCTGTTCCACCACCGGATAGAAGTAATAGCAGCAGTAGACTTATATACCGCTTCATAGGCCTTTCAGGCCTCTCTAAGCGGTTTACAGAGAGTCAGCATATTGCCCCCAACAATCTGGGTCCTCATTTTACCCACCTCGGAAGGATGGAAGGCTGAGTCAACCCTGAGCCGGTGAGATTTGAACCGCTGACCTGCTGATCTAGCAGTAGCCTGCAGTGCTGCATTTAACCACTGCGCCACCTTGGCTCTATAAGTAGCCTTCCCTCCCCGTTCTTCCCTGCGTAGGATTGCTCTGCTAATTTCTTTTCCTCAAATTAATGCAGAGATTTAAAACAAAAAAAAATACTTGCAACACACAGTAGGCAAATCCTTGGGTGAAGAACTTCGAGTCTGTGCTTAAAGTGAATTCGTGCGTAAGTTGGAACTTGTACACACAAACCAGGTTGTCTGTTGTGAAAGATGGCGGACGGTGTCGGCTCCTTTCTCGAGCCGACAAAACCGCCGAAGCTCTGTGAGGTTTTCATCAACTTCTGAAAACAGGCTGTAGATCAAAAAAATATGTGGTGTCAGCAGTTCGTGAAAAGTTTGCCTGGCTTCAGTGGGCTGTCAGCTGGAGAAAGGAGAACGCTGCCCGCCATTTTAAGTAGTAGACAGCCTATTTGTAAGCCAGAGGTTCTTAACACAGGGACAGCATGTATTTAACTGATTCCTTAGTGCAGTGTTTCTCAACCTTGGCAACTTGAAGATGTCCGGACTTCAACTCACAGAATTCCCCAGCCAGCGAATGCTGGCTGGGGAATTCTGGGAGTTGAAGTCCGGACATCTTCAAGTTGCCAAGGTTGAGTAACACTGCCTTAGTGGGATGATGAATTCATATTTTTCTTTCTTTCCAAGGCATCATCATTAGTTGGACAGGTTCATCAAATCCACGGGGTTATCCGAGCGATTATTTCTCTGAAATGACTACAGCCCCTTCAGTTGTTCCTTGAAATCTGAGTCCAATGGGAAGTCCGTAAATATTCTTCTTATCTATACAAACAGACGGGATGTCTTGTTTGACCTCTGCGATACTAAGAACTTAGAGTTGAAAGACACACGTGCTAACTAGCTACTTCACGAGAAACAATAAATATAGGGGTTTATGGACTGTCATGTACACCAGTGTTCCTCAAACATGAGAACTTTTAAGATGCGTGGACTTCAACTCCCAGAATTCCCCAGCCAGCATGGCTGACTTTAAGATGCGTGGACTTCAACTCCCAGAATTCCCCAGCCAGGATGGCTGACTTTAAGATGCGTGGACTTCAACTCCCAGAATTCCCCAGCCAGCATGGCTGACTTTAAGATGCGTGGACTTCAACTCCCAGAATTCCCCAGCCAGCATGGCTGACTTTAAGATGCGTGGACTTCAACTCCCAGAATTCCCCAGCCAGCATGACTGACTTTAAGATGCGTGGACTTCAACTCCCAGAATTCCCCAGCCAGCATGGCTGACTTTAAGATGCGTGGACTTCAACTCCCAGAATTCCCCAGCCAGCAGAATTCTGGAGAATTCTGGGAACTGAAGTCCACTCATCTTAAACTTCACGTTTTTCACATTTGAAAAACATTGGTGTACACTAGATGCATTTATTATTATTAGCGTTGCTCGGATTCCAATTTTTGCATTTCTCTCCCCAAAATCTTCTTAAGATACTGACGAAGTCTGAATTACCTCAAGACATGTTGTGGCCATGAATCTCTTTTATTGGTGGTGTCTCAACTGCCCACCATGTCTTCTTTTTATCCTTGTTAAGTTTATCCTGTGTCGTTTTTCAAATACCGCAATGCAAGAACAGGATTCTGCCCTGTCAGAGTTAGAAGACAGATGGACAAATATCGGCTTCTCCTCCTCAGCCTTATCATGCCAGCTGTGCTTAGCAGTTTCTCTAATGTAGAACTGGGCCAGGCATAAGAGGGAAGCGCTTAGAATTAATCAAAATATGTGGAGAAGCAGGGACTCGGCCAACGCAAATGCTGTGTTCTTGAGTGATTTAACACCTCAAGCCAAAGAGTGCTGGGCATTTGAGATACCAACTCAATACGAGAAACATACTTGATTTGACCCCTATTTCAATCTTCCATGGGACATCTGTTGTGTCTTTTGACAGGGGGCTAATATATGTCGGGAGCAGGTGAGAAAATGCAGCCACCTCAGCTATATAAATACTCTAACGGAAGGTGAAAGCGTGGTGCAAAATATAAATAAGTTCCCTTCACTGGATGACTACATTCAGATGGATGGTGGTTGCCTATCAACTGGGAAACAAACTCTGCACCAAGTGGAAGATCCAACAGGTTCCTAAAAAACCTAGCATACAAACTTTGTTTCCCAAAAAGTAGAGAAGGGAACAAGGGGATCAGCCATATTGGACTTAATTCTCACTAACAGAGTGGAAATGATAGAAGGTGTTGAAGCCACAAGAACCCTGGGGGCAAGTCACCATGCAATATTGGAATTCAACATTATGCAAACACAAGTAGTAGAACAAAGTCAAACTAGAGTCATGGGCTTTAATAGAGCTAATCTCAATAAACTTAGAGAGAGCTTGGGAAACATTTCGTGGATGAGAATCCTCGAGGGGAAAACAACCCAAGAAGCTTGGGAAATTTTGAAAAATGAGATTACAAAAGCCCAGTCTAGCACAATACCATTGAAGAAGAAATATAACAGCTCCCAAAAGAAACCAGCATGGCTGCATAAAGAACTCTCTGACAAATTGAAAGACAAAAAAAGGATAAAAAGTGGAAAGAGGGGGACATAACTAAGGCAGAATATCAGCAAACAGCCCGAGCCTGTGAAGATGAAGTGAGGAAAGCTAAGGCTCACAATGAAGAAAAGCTTGCCACAGAAGTAAAAATTAACAAAAAAGCTTCTTCCAATGCGTTAAAAACAAGAAAAAAGTTAAGGAAACAATTGGTCCATTGCTAGGAGAAAGTGGCAAGAAGGTGACAAGCAACAGGGAGAAAGCAGAACTATTTAACTCATTTTTTTGCATCTGTCTTTACACAAAAGGATAAAACAGTCCAACCTATCAAAAACAGCACCACAAAAATCAGATTAGGAACACAAGTTGAAATAGGGAAGAAAATGGTAAGTGAGCACCTGTCTACCCTAGACGAGTTTAAATCACCAGAACTGGATGAATTACACCCCAGGGTTCTGAAGGAACTGGTGGACGAGATCTCAGAACCACTGAACTATATCTTTCAGAGATCCTGGAGCATCGGGGAATTTCCAGAGGACTGGAAAAGAGCTGATGTGGTTCCCATCTTCAAAAAAGGAAAAAAAATAGATCCAGGAAACCACAGACCTATCAGCCTGACCTCAATACCAGGAAAGATTCTGGAAAAAATAATCAAGCAATGAATACTGCATTCAGTTTTGGTCACCACGATGTAGAAAAGATGTGGAGACTCTAGAAAGAGTGCAGAGAAGAGCAACAAAGAGGATTAGGGGACTGGAGGCTGAAACATATGAAGAATGGTTGCAGGAACTGGGTAGGTCTAGTTTAATGAGAAGAAGGACTAGGGGAGACATGATAGCAGTCTTCCAATATCTCAGGGGTTGCCACAAAGAAGAGGGAGTCAAGCTGTTCTCCAAGGCACCTGAGGGTAGAACAAGAAGCAATGGGTGGAAACTAATCAAGGAGAGAAGCAACTTAGAACTGAGGAGAAATTTCCTGACAGTTAGAACAATTAATCAGTGGAACAGAAGTTGCCTCCAGAAGTTGTGAATGCCCCAACACTCCAAGTCTTTAAGAAGATGTTGGAGAGCCACCTGTCTGAAACGGTATAGGGTTTCCTGCCTAGGCAGGGGGTTGGACTAGAAGACCTCCAAGGTCCCTTCCAACTCTGCTATTGTATTGTATTGTACCTCTGACTTGAATTGGTTTCTTTTTTTTTGGAAAAACAAACAAACTTTATTGAGAATTTAAAACATTAAATACAAATACCTTTAAAAATAGTTTTGTGTAAGTTACAATCCTTTTTGATAGTGCTAACATAACCATTTCCTATTCAAATGCAGTTTTATAGATTCCTAATTATTCCTATACCTATACGTTTCTAAGCTGTACAATTCACATTCCTGTTACTCCTCCATTGATACCAGTTTTTCCAAACTGCATAATATTCTGAGTCTTCCTTGTCCCTTAATTCCAAGGTGAGTTTATCCATCTCTGCGCAATCAAGAATCTTTTGGATTATCAAACAGTCTGTCGGCATGGTATCACTTTTCCAACATTGTGTGAGTGCTATTCTCGCTGCTGTAATTATGTGCAAAATTAAATATTTTGTCTGTCTTGTATACTGCAATTCTGCCCTGTTTGGGTGTTTGCAATTTCCTATAACTGTCTTTGTATTTTAGTCCAATATTTTGGGTTTTTTTTGCTTTTGGGCATAACCACCATGCCTGTTTACATTTCCAATAGTTTGGATTTAAGTTCGGATACATTTTTGCCAATCTCGTGGGGGCTAGATGCCAGCGGTAAAACATTTTGCATTGGTTTTCTTTTGTCATTGTGTGATTTTTATTGAACTGGTTTCTAACGTGAGTGGTTTAATGGTCCAGGTTTCCATATAGACAAAGATGGGAACGCCAATGGCGGAAGTCTGCTTTTGAAGGCCTCCTTCATATTTATTACGGTGACTGAATGTCTTTTATTTGGAGGGGTTTGTGGCTACCTCCGGATGGTTTGAGTTAATAGAGATTGCCTCTTGTAAACGGATAGAGACGTATCGGTGGTTTCAGAGGAAATCTGGGAAATTATAGGCTCAGGCCAACATCTGCTATTGGATAAATTGGTAGAAAATATCCTTAAAATTGCAATTATCTGGCAGATGGAAGAACAAACCCCGGTAGGAATAATCAGAATGAAAATTATGGCCTACGACGATGTCAGAAGCCACAACCACCTGTTCAGAGTATATGAATATAATCTAGTATTTTTGAATATGCATTCGAAATAATATACTTGTTATTTAATGGTATCAAGAGCCAACTGCAACGAAGATAGGCAGTTATTAAAGAAAGAGCATAAACGATGAGGAGAAATAGACCCTCCAAATTTTCCCCTTTAAAAACATTCTATTTTAAACGCCATCAGTATCTTAAGAGTTGAAATGAATCGTAAAGAATTCAACTTTATAACTGACAGGAAATTCAGCAACAGTGACAGGCATAGGAATACTGTTTTGCATTATTATAGAATTATAGAATAAATATAGACTAGAATGAACTAAGGAAGGAACCTTGGAGGTCTTCTAGTCCAACGGCTGTTGTGTGCTTTTAAATTGTGTCTTGTTATGTTCGTCTTTTTTATCCCCTGTCTGTACCCCCTTCCCTGATTTGAATTGTGAGCCGCTCTGAATCCCCTTCGGGGAAAAGGGCAGCATATAAATGTAATCAATCAATCAATCAATCAATCAACCCCCTGCTCAAGCAGGAGACTCTATAGCATTCAGGACAAATGGCTGTCCAGTCTCTTCTTGAAAACCTCCAGAGATGGAGTACGCATAACTCCAGGAGACAACGGAATAACAGAGTTGGAAGGGACCTTGGAGGTCTTCTAGTCCAGCCCCCCTGCTCAAGCAGGAGACCCTGTACCATTCCAGACATCTCCAATCTCTTCTTGAAAACCTTCATTGTTGGAGCACCCACAGCTTCTGGAGGCAAGCTGTTCCATTGGTTGACTGTTCTTACTGCCAGTAAATTTCTCCTTAATTCCAGCTTGCTTCTCTCCTGGATTAGTTTCCATCCATTGCTTCTTGCCCTGCCTTCAGGCACTTAGGAGAATAAGTTGATCCCCTCTTTTTTGTAGCAGCCCCTCAAACACTGGAAGACTGCTATCGTGTCCCCCCTAGTCCTTCTTTTCTTTCTTACCTTTCCCTTGGACGAAAGTTTGTTTGATGCATTCCTTCAAACAAGAGACAAAATTTGGGAGAATAATCGGTGGGTGGGCTTTAATGGCCGTTAAGGGGCGTGCATTAATTTCTTGCCATTCTTTCTACCACAATTTGTCCAGTTATTTTTCCACACATCAATTAAAGCCGAAAGGGAAGATTCCATGAGGTCATTGTTTGAAAGTGGGCTTGGTACTTCTGATTATTATAATTATAATTGATAATTATTGTAGAGAGTAAGGAAAAGGGCCTTGATGGAGACAGTGGGAAGGTCGAAAACACCTTGAATCAAAAGCAGGAGATGCCCTGCTAGTTCACGTTGATATAAATTAAGAGGATGTTCGTATACAACACGCCAGATGTTCCGGTTTCTATTAATATAGCTACTCTCAATAAAGGAAGAGTTACTCTTCCCGTGGAATTGATTTTTTTGTTCAGGTCTATTTGGTGGGTCTGACAATAATTAAGGAGGCATATAGCTGGCTTGACATACGTTCTCACAATGTTCTCATCTAACATTTTGGAGGCCTTGAATGTCTGGCTCATCCCCCAGACTTTTGGCTAAGGTGGATGAAGCTTTTTCTGAGGGGTGTGTGTGTGTGTGTGTGTGTGTGTTTTGTTGCAAATTTTGTCTGGGTTTTTCTGACGTCTTTCTTCTTTCATTGCTTCTTTTTTTCCTGAGTTTTTACTTCATGGATCATCCAGGGAGTCAGATTAACAGATGAACAGAGTTGGAAGGGACCTTATAGGACATCTAGTCCAACCCCTTTGCCCAAGCAGGAGACCCTACACAGTTTCTGACAGATGGGCAGTCCAGTCTCTTCTTGAAAGCTTCCAGGGATGAAGCTCCCACAACTTCCAAAGCAACTTCTGTTCCATTGAACATAGATGAATACAGTTGGAAGGGACATTGGAGGTCATCTAGTTCAACCCCCTGCCCAAGCAGGAAACCCAACACCATTGCTGACTAATGGCAGACCAGTCTCTTCTTGAAAGTCTCCAGGGATGAAGCTCCTACAACTTCTGAAGGCAACTTCTCTTCCATGGGTTGATTGTTCTCACTGTCAGAAAACTCCTCCTTATTTCCAGGTTGAATCTCTTCTTGGTCAGTTTCCATCCATTATTTCTCCTTGAAATTTCTTGCTTTAGAGAATAGGCTGATTCCCCCCCACTCCTATCTGTGGCAGCCCCTCAAATATTGGAAGATGCTACCATGTCATCCTCCCTCTTTTCTCTAAACTAGGCATAACCGATTCTTGCAACAGTTGTTTATATGTTTTAGCTTCCAGTCTCCTAATCATCCTGGTTGCTCTTCTCTGAACTCTTTCCAGAGTCTCAACATCTTTTTTATAGTGTGGTGACCAAAACTGGATGCAGTACTCTAGGTGTGGCCTTACTAGGGCTTTATAGAGTGGTATTAGTACCTCCTTTGATCTTGATTGAATCCCACTGTTAATGCCGAAGGTGGCGCAGTGGTTAGGGTGCAGTACTGCAGTCCACTTCAGCTGACTACTATCTGCAGTTCAGCGGTTCTAATCTCACTGGCTCAAGGTTGACTCAACCTTCCATCCTTCCGAGGTGGGTGAAATGAGGACCCAGACTGTGGGGGCAATATGCTGACTCTGTAAACCGCTTAGAGAGGGCTGAAAGCCCCATGAAGCGGTATATAAGTCTAACTGCTATTGCTATTGCTAATGCAATTTAGGACCACGTTGGCTTTTTGGGCTGTCGCTGCACACTGCTGGCTCATATTTAAATGGTTGTCCACTAAGACTCCAAGATCCCAGGCGTAGAAATGTCAGTCAATCAATATCAATCAATTGATGATTCTTCATTAGCTGAATTATGTGGATTTTGGGATCTCAGTAGTTTAATATTTCAATATTGTTGAACATAGTTAAGGACTTGGATGACACAGCAGAGCGAACGTTGATCAAATTGAAATGATTTGGAGCAACAGAACGAAATTTAGCAGAGACGGATGTAAGTCTTCCTTTAGAAAACCAAAATCAAACAGCTCGAGAGCTGCCAATTAAAGACACTAATGGCTTCGATGGCCAGAGTGATCCATTGATCCCAGATCTATCATCCTCATAGAGCCGAGGTGGCGCAGTGGTTAGAGTGCAGTACTGCAGGCTACTTCAGCTGACTGCTAGTTCTGCAGTTCGGCTGTTCAAATCTCACCGGCTCAGGGTTGACTCAGCCTTCCATCCTTCCGAGGTGGGTAAAATGAGGACCCGGATTGTTGTTGGGGGCGATATGCTGACTCTGTAAACAGCTTAGAGAGGGCTGAAAGCCCTATGAAGCGGTATATAAGTCTAACTGCTATTGCTATTGCTATTGCTATTGCTATTTCTCCATGGGATACTCATGGGTGGGGGCTCTCAAGACTTCTCAAGGCAACCCAGGTGTTGAGAAATAAAACAGAATGAAACAACAGAGTCGGAAGGGACCTTGTAGGTCATCTAGTCTGCTCAAGCAGGAGGCCTTACATACCATTTCTGATGGAGGGGCTTTTCTTTCTTCCAACTGGAGAAAAATGAGACCCCTGGATTTTATTTCCCCCACTGTATGTGGCGCTTCTCTCCAGTAAAGGCAATTTTATCCTGTTTTCTGCTGCTTTGATAATGGCTCATTGTAGTGTTGGCATTTGATTGATTTTCCATAGCTTGAGATGCTTAGACAGCTAACTGGCTGAAAAAGTGCATATAATAAATGATGGAAAATACAGGGAGGCAGAGGAAATGAACCAGGGTTTAATTTTCTTGTCTGGGTTTCCTGAGGCTGCTGTTGCAAATAAGTGTATCCAGTAGATAGAGGTAGTTCTTGACTTACAACAGTTCGTTTAGTGGTCATTCAAAGTTACAATGGCACTGAAAAAGGGTGCTTGTGGCTGTTTTTCACATTTGTGACCGTTGTGGGATCCGCGCGATCACGTGATCCAAATTCAGAGGCTTGGCAACTGGCATGTACTTTTGACAGTTGCAGAGTCCGGGGGGGGGGGGTCATGCGATCCTTTTTAGTGACCTATTGACGAGGAAAGTCAATGGGGGAAGCCAGATTCACTTAACGACTG
>NW_028261392.1:2269812-2292181 GCF_051295495.1 Thamnophis sirtalis
GTGGGCTGAGGCTGATAGGAGAGAGAGTCCAATTACAGGTAATCCTCAACTTACAACTGCAATTGAGCCCAACACTTTTGTTGCTAAGTGAGGCATTTGTTAAGTGAGTTTTACAACCTTTCTTACCACAGCTGTTAAGTGAATCACTGCAAATAACACGGTTGTTAAACGAATCAAAAGGTTGCAAAAGGGAATCATGTGACCTGGGGAGACTGCTACTGTCGTAAGTACATGACAGTTTCCAAGCCATGTGACCCTGGGGATGCTGCAACGGTCGTAAGTGTGAAAAACGACCATAAGTCATTTTTTTTTAGTGCTGTTGTAACTTTGAACCACCACCAAATGAACAGTTGTAAGTTGAGGAGCGCCTGTATAACTAAAAAGCCACTTTTAGGTTACTCTTCTACTTGTGGGTCGCAGCATCACGAGCAACCAGATGGAATGGGCAGCCAGCTGGCTGTGTGGGTTCTTAAGTAGGGCTTATTTTGGGGTAAAGGGCTTATCTTAGAAGCATGCATAAAACATGCTAGGGTTTATTTTCAGAATAGGGATTATTTTGGGGGGAAACAGTGTACACGTTATCCATTTTTTTTTTAAAAAAAAAAAGTGGCTTGCTGTTTGCTTTGACGCGCTTTTAAAAAGGACCCTTCAATGAGAAGGTTAAAAGTTTTTGGCAAGCAGCTTTTTAAAAAATAATAATAATAAATAAAAGTGTTTTCTAGAAGCATTTATGCAAAACTTTGGAGCCCTTTTGATTACATCTGAGGCGGTAAAAAAAAAAAAATCAATGCACACATCAGTCCGGAATGCTGTCAGATGCCTGATGATCCCCTCTGTCCACCTCGAAGGAAATAATTGAAGGAGATGTCTTGTGAATTCCGTCTCGGAAAAGATTACCTTGTTTTGCAACATTTTAATCTATAAAAAAACATCACAGCATTGATTGGATTCCATTCCCCTTGAAAGACCGTAAAGACACTGTTGGATCTCTGCATAAAAGATTAACAGATGAACAGAGTTGGAAGGGACTTTGTAGGTCATCTAGCCCACCCACCCCCGCCCAAATAGGAGACCCTACACCGTTTCTGACAGAGGGCAGTTCAGTCTCTTCTTGAAAGCCTCCAGGGATGAAGCTCCCACAACTTCCGAAGGCAACTTCTGTTCCATGGGTTGATTGTTCTCACTGTCAGAAAATTTCTCCTTATTTCCAGGTTGAATCTCTCCTTGGTCAGTTTCCATTCATTGTTCCTTGTCTGGCCTTCAGGTGCCTTGGAAAATAGCTTGACCCCCTCCTCTCTGGGGCAGCCCCTCAAATATTGGAAGACTGCAATCATGTCTCCCCTGGTCCTTCTCTTCACTAGACTAGCCAGGCCCAGTTCCTGCAACCGTATGTTTGAGCCTCCAGTCCCCTCATCATCCTGGTTGCTCTTCTCTGCCCTCTTTCTAGAATCTCAAACTCTTTTTTTATAGTGTGGTGACCAAAACTGGGTGCAATATTCCAGGTGTAATCTTACTAAGGCTTTATTGTATTCGTAGAATAGAATAGCAGAGTTGGAAGGGACTTTGGAGGTCTTCTAGTCCAACCCCCTGCCTAGGCAAGAAACCCTACACCACTTGGTTATCCAACATCTTCTGAAAGACTTCCAGTGTTGGGGCATTCACAGCTTCTGGAGGGAACTTCTGTTCCATGGGTTGATTGTTCTCACTGTCAGAAAACTCCTCCTTATTTCTAGGTTGAATCTCTCCTTGGTCAGTTTCCATCCATTACTATATTCCTTGTGTGGCCTTCAGGAAAATAGCTTGACCCCCCTCCTCTCTGTGGCAGCCCCTCAAATATTGGAAGATGCTATCATGTCTTGGTTCTTGGTTCTTCTCTTCACTAGACTAGAATAAACTTCTTGAAAGCTTCCAGGGATGAAGCTCCCACAACTTCTGAAGGCAACTTCTGTTCCATTCAGTTGATTGTTCTCACTGTCAGAAAATTTCTCCTTATTTCCAGGTTGAATCTCTCCTTGATCAGTTTCCACCCATTATTCCTTGTCTGGTTTTCGGGTGCTTTAAAAATAGTTTCAAGCTTTCCATCCAACACATCTAATTTGATAAAGTTTCCGGTTGTAGAGAGCTGATGGCTTTTTATTTGGGATTTTAGTAAACATCCTGAATAACGTTTCTCTGTTTGCAATTCAATGGGAAATAAAGCTCCTTGTTGTACATAGCTCATTGTGAGGATAATACCTGTGATTCCCTAACCATTTCTTTCTTTTATAATACAGGAACTGCAAGCAAAGAGAAAACCCACAATAAGGCAGCCCTTGTGCTCATTAAATCTACCTGCTTCGTTGGAATCCCGTGAAAAACAGAAAATAGGAGAAAAGGTAAAATATTTTACAATTTTATCTTGACAGGAACCTATTAAGGGCTGTGTGTGCTTTTCACACCGAACACACAGTGTACTTTTGTGTACCGGGACAATATCTTTTCTTAATGAGGAGGGGGTATGTTAATGTACAATACATTCTTGACTAAAAATAGTTTTGAGCACAGAAAGAAATTTTGCAGCTTCATAATGAAATGTACCAACAATATGATGCATAAATAGTTGGGTAGCTTATCCATTTTTTATTATTATTATTTTGCTATATTTACAATATGTAAGTTGGTTCAGAGTTGTGGTTGATATTCAGTCACTTCCAAGTCTTCACGACCTTGAATCAATCAGAATAGAGCTAGAAAAGACGTTGGAGGTCATCTAGTCCAACCCCCTGCTTAAGCAGGAGATCCTATACCAGTGTTTCTCAACCTTGTCAACTTGAAGATTTCTGGACTTCAACTCCCAGAATTCCCCAGCCAGCATTCGCTGGCTGGGGAATTCTGGGAGTTGAAGTCCAGACATCTTCAAGTTGACAAGGTTGAGAAACACTGTCCTAACCACTGCTGGGGAATTCTGGGAGTTGAAGTCCAGACATCTTCAAGTTGACAAGGTTGAGAAACACTGTCCTAACCACTGCTGGGGAATTCTGGGAGTTGAAGTCCAGACATCTTCAAGTTGACAAGGTTGAGAAACACTGTCCTATACCATTTGATGAAGATGGTTTGTCCAGGACTAGGTATTTTAAAACCACTTTTCTGAATTCCCATCACTTCCTGCTCAGAAGATCAGTAATGGCACCTCGACACGTTCTTTCAACCTTCCTTAAATTGCCTTAACTTCTTCCCTTCACCTTTCGTGTGAATATTTTATGTAAATATGTAAGATTTACCTTAATTATTAATCCTTCCTGCCCGGAAAGATTTATTTCATCGGGAACTGGGGTCGTGATGTCTTCATATAGTCCAAAATATTCCAACCGTTGTATCCATCACTACAAATTCAGTCAACTTTTTGGAAGGTCCAACTTTCTTAGCTATTGGTGACACCTGAGCAGGCAATATAGCCTTGACAACACACAGCATTGTGGGTCGTCAGTATGTTGCCTCGGCGCATTAATAGGACACCAAGATCCAGAGACACGCTGGGCGAAAGGGGCTATCCTGTGGCTTCTGTGCGATTGTGGTGAACTGTACACAACCACATCTATGTGTAGTTTATTCTTTGTGCCCAGATCAGTATACCCTTGAGGACTTCATGGTAACGCAACAGAACTCAATTAATGTTGCTGATTTCTGGTCCAGATGTGTTTAATTTGTACATTTTTTTAATCTTGTATTTTATATTTAAATGTCACGCCTTATTTTAATTGTGATGCTTCTGACACGACTAAACAAACAAGAGTCAGTATGTGACTCTTCTTTCATGAAGAAACTTCTAATCAGTTTTTGTACAATATGAAAAAAAAACAATGATTGCCAGTTATGTATTGATTATATATTGTTTATGACATACTTATGGTTTCAGTGATACCAGTGAAATCACTGTATTGGACTTTTTAACACTTGAGTCTCAAAGAAATATTTATTTGGTCCGAAGTCTGAGAAATATCTTGACTTCCACCTACAATCTGTAACAATTTTAAGAGACGTATAAATGTAAAGGTAAACTTTTGGCTCAGTGTTAAGACTATTAAAAGGATTGATACAGAGTAAATTGTTTGGAGCAGAGGCCTCGCCTATTCCAAGGATTTTCTGGATGAAAATCCACATGAATGTTACCTCTGTGAATTTTCGAACCCAGGACAACGACGTTTGTTTAATATTTACTTCTACTCCTCCTTCAATTTTCACTGGAAGTTGAACTAATCCTAATTTTGGAGGAAGAAGAAGTAGTTATCCATTCAGTCATGTCTGACTCTTGGTGGTTTTATGGGCCTGGTCTCTCTCTATCTTCTGATCTTGTGCTACTGGTGTGAGTTTTTCTATGGTCTGTCTGGTGGCAGCTTTGATGGTGTCCATCCTCCATGTTCTCTGGCAACCTGATTTCCCTTTTACCGTGAATTCCTCCCAATTGCTTTCTCCAGTGAATTACTGGGTGGTACCATCCTTAGAATGCAACACTGCAGGCTGACTCTGCCCACATGCCAGGAGTTCGATCCTGACCGGCTCAAGGTTGACTCAGCCTTCCGTCCTTCTGAGGTGGGTCAAATGAGGACCCAGATTGTTGGGTACAATAGGCTAACTCTGCAAAACCACTTAGAGAGGACTGTGAAGCAGTATGAAGCGCTATATAAATTTAAGTGCTATTGCTGGTGCTATTCCCTCATAGCTGGTGCTATTCCCTCCCTAGAGCCGAGGTGGCGCAGTGGTTAGGGTGCAGTACTGCAGGCCACTTCAGCTGACTGTTATCTGCAGTTCAGCGGTTCTAATCTCACCGGCTCAAGGTTGACTCAGCCTTCCATCCTTCTGAGGTGGGTGAAATGAGGACCCAGATTGTGGGGGCAAATATGCTGACTCTGTAAACCGCTTAGAGAGGGCTGAAAGCCCTATGAAGCGGTATATAAGTCTAACTGCTATTGCTATTGCTATTGCTAATAAAAACAAGGGCAAAGGCTGAAAAACACCTTCTGCAACTATGCTGAATTCTACGGTATAGGGCAATATTAATGCAATATCGGGTTTTCAACTCAATTGTATAAAATGTGAAGTTTGTGTGTTGGTGTTTTTATTTTTATAGTTATAATATACACTGAAGAAGGCCTTTAATTTCGCTGCACGAGGTGCAGTGACAATAAAGTAAAGATGGCCAAAAGAAATGAGAGAGTTTCATGATTTTGCCTTCCTTTGACACGCGTGGTGTTGTACGCCCTCCAGGACTTACGTGTTGGTCACCGCAGTTGAAGCGTGTCAATTTTCTTCCCGTCTTTTGCTTTTTCAAGGTCCAACTTTTGCAACTAGTTTTTCCAGTCCCTTCAACCAGGGTTCTTTTCTTCTTTTCATATCGACTTGCAAACCATGCGTGGCCCTCGAACTGCATTATCCTGTGAAACTTAAACACGTTTGCTGATATTTCATGAAGCTCTGCTGTAGGTTGTTAACCCTACTTTTCTGCCTTTACAAGAAATCTTTCGGCGGCTCTTTGGCAAAACAATGGCTTTGTTCATGTTTTAATCTACCTTTTCTTATCTCCTTCGTTCTGTCTGTACGGTGTCCAAATTCTGTGTAGCCGCAATGACAACTAAGCGAGGGATGATGGAAATACAGCTATTGTTCTACCAATGTGTAGCCTTTTGTAAATGTGTTTGTAATTTGTTTAAATAAACATCCTTCTACCTTGTAAAACAATACTTGAAGCTCTGTTGCTGGAAATATTTGCAAGGAAGCACTTAATTTCATTTTCTGGAATGTCTGGCTCTGTTTCATTGGCCAAACCTTCGCTTGCAACATCAGTTTTGGGATCTTTCTGTATATAAGTAGTTACTGAGGTAATTGTCAGGAAATTTCTCCTCAGTTCTAGGTTGCTTCTCTCCTTGATTAGTTTCCATCCCTTGCTTCTTGTCCTGCCCTCAGCTGCTTTGGCGAATAGCTTGACTCCCTCTTCTTTGTGGCAACCCCTGAGATATTGGAAGGCTGCCATCATGTCACCCCATAGTCTTTTCATTGGACTAAAGGTAAAGGTTCCCCTCACACATATGTGCTAGTCGTTTCCGACTCTAGGGGGCGGTGCTCATCTCTGTTTCAAAGCCGAAGAGCCAGCGCTGTCCGAAGACGTCTCTGTGGTCATGTGGCCGGCATGACTCAATGCTGAAGCGCACGGAACGCTGTTCCCTTCCCACCAAAGGTGGTTCCTATTTTTCTACTTGCATTTTTACATGCTTTCAAACTGCTAGGTTGGCAGAAGGTTGGGACAAGTAACGGGAGCTCACTCCATTACACAGCACTAGGGATTCGAACTACCAAACTGCTGACCGACAAGCTCAGCATCTTAATCACTGAGCCACTACGTCCCTTTCATTGGACTCGTTACATTACCACATTCCGGCAACTGTTCCTCATATGTTTTAGCCTCCAGTCCCCTCATCCTCTTTGTTGCTCTTCTCTGCCCTCTTTCTAGAGTCTCCACATCTTTTCTACAACGTGGCGACCAAAACTGGATGCCGTATTCAAGTGTGGCCTTACCAAGGCTTTTGTAAAGTGGTATTAACCCTTCACGTGATCTTGATTCTATCCCTCTGTTGATGCAGCCTAGAACTGTGTTGGCTTTTTTGGCAGCTGCTGCACACGGCTGGCTCAGATTTAAATGGTTGTCCACTAGGACTCCAAGATCCCACTCACAGTTACTACTATTGAGCCATGTATCTCCTCTTATTCTCACTGAAGTCCATTGTTTTTGTTTTAATTTGTACTTGTCTTCTGCCCCCTTTGCAGATCTCCAGGCTTCATAGAGCCAAACTTTCCCACAATTTGACAGAATCCATATTTAAGACATGATCAAGTGTATTCAGTAGTGTTCAAGGCTAGAAACAGAGGTTCACCGACAAAAGGGGCGAGCGACAAAACCGCGCCCGACTAAACCGTGGTGACAAAACCGCGCGTTCTAAAGTGCTCCGACGAATGTATCTTAACACTGAACTGTAAGTTTGCGCTGGGTCAGAACACCACTTGAATAGTGAAACTGGTTGCAAAGCCTTCTTGGGGTGTTTGAAAGGACTGTGCTGTAAACAGGAGATGAGTAGTGTTATCTCTCTCCCCCTCTGTTGAGAGAGTGCTGTTTAATCTTAACACGGAGAGCCTCTTTGACCCCCTCTTTCAAGCCAGCGGTCCTCTCTGTCCAGAAATTACACTAAGGCAGAAGCTTGTCCACCCCGAGTATAAAACACCCAGACACAAACAGAGCATTGTGATAACATGCAGTAGAATGCAGTGAGCCATCTGCAGATCTGTATGTTGGGAAAACAAAACAACCATTTCACAAAGGAATGACACAACACAGAAGAACAAACTCGCCAGGACAGGATTCAACAATCCATCTGCATTGAAAAAGACAAAAGCCGCTTTTTTGAAGATGGCAACGTCCACATTCGGGACAAAGAGGACCTCTGGTTTGAAAGTGGGGGCAAAGAGGCCATTATGTCAAAATTGAACATCCCTCTCTCAACAGAGGGGTGGGTGGGAAACGACAGCACTCACCCTGTGCAACGACACAGTCCTTTTTGCAGTTCCAAGAAGGTCCCGCGCACATTTTCACTATTCAAGTGACCCAAGGGCAGAGATCAGTGGTCCCCAACCTTTATCCCCACCTAAGCATCTCTAAAATCCTGATGCCCCCACCCCACCCCGTGACATATAATTCTTACTTTACTCAAAAAAGTGAACTCCACTCGCATGGAGGAAGCCTAAAAGGCCATTGACTTGGTTTAAACAAGGTTCAAACTGCCCCCCCTTTAAAAATCAAATTGCCCCCCTGTGGGCCCCACGTTGGGACCCACTGGCATAGAGAACCCTCCAAGTGGCCTCTGTGACTCTCAGAAAGAGTACAAATGACCAGAGGACTACAGGAATATAAACCCAACCTCCATCATTCAGTCAGAACCGAAGAAGCTTCTTGGGATGAGAGAGAGAAACGACTTCGTGCAAAAACAAAAGTTGCCTTTTTGGATAACTATTATAAATCCTTCCTTATTATACAATTGTATCACAGCGGCCAGTTGTTTCACCGGATTTGGCATTGGTTACTAGTTGGTTATTGGTTATTATTATTATTATTATTGGCTGGTAAATAAATTGCTATTCCAGGGGTGGGTTTCCAAATTTTTGCTACCAGTTCGGTGGGTGTGGCTAGATGAGGTGTCATGTGATGAGTGGGCGTGGCCAACTTGACATCACTCATGCACACCCAGTCACATGATACCCCCCTCACCAAGCCACGCCCACTGAAATGACGGCGAAAAGTTTTGATGTGGGGGGGGGGGGGGCTCCAGCCTCACTGGAATGAAGGGAGCACCTGAAAACTAGAAAAGTAAGAAAAATAAGTTTTGTCCTCCCCAGGAACTCTCTGCAGGATTCAGCAGAGCTGGGGGAAGGCAAAAACACCCCCATTTTGAGGGAAAATAGGCCATTTTTTGCAAAAAAAAATGGGGTATTTTTCCCCTTCCCCCAGCCCTGCTGAAGCCTGCAGAGTGCTTCCGGAGGCTGGGGGAAGGCAAAAACACCCTCCATTTTTGTGAAAAATAGCCCATCTCTGGGACTGGCATGCACGCACCATTAAAAGGGGGGAAAATACATGTTTTCAATAAAGATTGTTCTGCGCATGTGCAGAACAGGAAGTAAAGGATAGAACTGGTACGCTCACATGTCCGGCTGAGTTACTACCTATTTGGCCGAACGGTCCGTACCAGTAGGAACCCACTTGTGGCTATTCCCTGAGGTGCCATCTCTGGCCCTTTTCATGCAGGAAGAGGTGTGTTGCACGAGGATTCCTGAAACATCCCGAAGTCCCATCGCTCCGTGTCACCTGGCCATGCATTCCTCTTTTCGTTTCTTTTTTGTCGTTTTTGTGTTGCTGCTAAAACAGGGGAAATGCAAGTTTATAGTTTATGGTTTATGGTTTTATTATTTATAGGCCGCCCTTTTCCCCTGAGGGGACTCAGGGCGGCTTACAATATATAGGGAGGGGGGTACAAGACAGTAAGACATAAAAACAATACATAAGTAAAATAGTACACAACATTCATCATTCGGGTGGGGACGATTATGATTTTTATTCCCCAGGCCTGATGGGATAGCCAGGTCTTGAGGGCTGTGTGGAAGGTCTGGAGGGTGGTGAGGGTACGAATCTCCACGGGGAGATCGTTCCAAAGGGTCGGAGCTACTACTGAAAAGGCTCTCCTCCGTGTAGTTGCCAGTCGACACTGACTGGCGGATGGAACTCGGAGGAGGCCTAATCTGTGCGATCTAATTGGTCGCAAGGAGGTAATTGGCAGGAGCGGTCTCTCAAGTACGCAGATCCACTACCATGGAGGGCTTTTATGGGGCAAGTAGCACCTTGAAGGCGCACCGGAGATCAACAGGTAGCCAGCGCAGCTCGCGGAGGATAGGTGTTATGTGGGCGAACCGAGGTGCACCCACGATCACTCGCGCGGCCGAGTTCATAACATATTCTTCGTTCTGCCAGGGAATTTCCCTGGGCTTTTAAATTTTTCTTTGGAATAGGTCGTGTTCTTCGCAAGGCAACATGTTAAGTCCGATGCTCAGTGTTGCGCTGCGGATACGTGATGTGCAGTTCGGCACTAAGTCACAATGG
This sequence comes from Thamnophis sirtalis, assembly GCF_051295495.1. Classification (NCBI taxonomy): domain Eukaryota; kingdom Metazoa; phylum Chordata; class Lepidosauria; order Squamata; family Natricidae; genus Thamnophis; species Thamnophis sirtalis. The sequence goes on from NW_028261392.1 coordinate 2,279,486, forward strand.
AAGAAAGTAAAGGCTTTCCATCCTGTGTGTGTGTGTGTGTGAGCTGCTCCTGGGATTTGATTGACATTCGGTACAAAACAACCCATTTTTTTCTTCCCCTGTTTGTTCAAACTACTGATAAAGGAAACTCGACAAAACATCAAAACAGTGTTGAATGTTAGCCTGCCAGCGTGGCTAACTGTGTCGAATACCACAGTGTGCTGTGGTGTTTTTCCCTCCTCCGCCATTAGTCGATAAGAAAAGGGAACAGTTTAGAGAACCCTGAACGAATTCTAGATTTTACTTTAGAGCTCAGAGCAGGAAATGTTGTTGTAGGAAACCCACAAAGAATGGTTGCAAGATTTGCGTTTGGCCAGCCGAGAGAAAAGAAGGACCAGGGGTGACATGATAGCAGTCTTTCAGTATTTGAGGGGCTTCCACAAAGAGGAGGGAGTCAAGCTATTCTCCAAGGCAAGACAAGAAGCAATGGGTGATAGATGAGATAGATAGATAGATAGATAGATAGATAGATAGATAGATAGATAGATAGATAGATAGATGATAGATAGATGATAGATAGATAGATAGATAGATAGATAGATATGTAGATAGATAGATAGATAGATAGATAGATAGATAGATAGATAGATAGATAGATAGATAGATAGATAGATAGACAGACAGACAGACAGACAGACAGACAGACAGATGCATAGATAGATAATGGAAAGATGGATGGATGGATTTGTTTAGATGGATGGATAGATGATAGATGGATAGTTGATAGATAGATAGATAGATAGATAGATAGATAGATAGATAGATAGATAGATAGAGATACATACATACATACATACATACATACATACATACATACATAATGGAAAGATGGATGGATGGATTTGTTTGGATGGATGGATGGATGATAGATAGATAGATAGATAGATAGATAGATAGATAGATAGATAGATAGATAGATAGATAGATGGAGTGGATAGATAGATAGATAGATAGATAGATAGATAGATAGATAGATAGATAGATAGATAGATAGATAGATAGATAGATAGATAGATGATAGATAGATGATGGATGGATGGATAGATGATAGATAGATAGATAGATAGATAGATAGATAGATAGATAGATAGATAGATAGATAGATAGATAGATAGATAGATAGATAGATGATGGATGGATGGATAGATGATAGATAGATAGATAGATAGATAGATAGATAGATAGATAGATAGATAGATAGATAGATAGATGATGGATGTATGTTTGTATGGATGGATGGATGGATGGGTATGGGGTAGATAGGTGAGTGGGATGGATGGATGATAGAGAGATAGAGAGAGTCAGATAGATAGATGGACAGACAGAGGATTCCAACCTATTCTCCCTCCCTTCCTTCAAGGTTTATAACTCTCTCCAGTCTTGAAACAAACAAACAATGCTATAAAACATTGGGGATACATAGGATGGTTTTGTTTTCCCCTAGCTGCCAATTTGTAATTTATTGGTCATATAATCGTGGGAAGTCACAAGGTTAAGTTGGGCAGCTGTATAAATCGAAATGCACCAGATAAATCACACAAAATGAAAAGGTTGAGCAGATTCCTTCCTTCACTGTTTAATTAAAAGTGTTTGGTGATTGCTGCAGATGATGTTCTTTATTGGCGTGTGGTTTTGTTTGTTCCTTCATCCCCCATCATTTGATCATCTGGACAGCGTATGTCAGCATTTGGCAAGTCAGCGCGCAGGAGGAGAGTCCTCCATTAAGCCAGAAATGTTTTCTCGCCATGCATAAACGAATAAACAGTATTTCCTACAGGAAATGCCTGATAAGCTAGGCTGAGTTTTTATTCTGATGCTTCATTTCTTCTGCCATGTTCTAGAAGTTAAGGTTGCATTAAAGTTTGTAAATGCTTGATGGCTGTTGTGAATAAATAGATAGAAGGCTGCAGTGTGGATTTGGTTCAATTGGCCTTATGGGGGGAGGAGGAGGAGGAGGAGGAGGAGGAGAGGAGGAGGAGGAGGAGGAGGAGGAGGAGGAGGAGGAGGAGGAGGAGGAGAGAGAAGGAAGGAAAGAGGAGGACGAGGGTGGAAGGAAAGAGAAGGAGAAGCAGGAGGAGGAGGAAGGAAGGAGAAGCAGGGGGAGTAGAGAAGGAAGGGAGGAGAAGGAAGGAAGGAGAAGGAGAAACAGGAGGAGGAGAGAAGGAAGGAAGGAAGAAGGAAGGAAGGAAGGAAGGAAGGAGAGGGTGGAAGGAAGGAGAAGCAGGAGGAGGAGAGAAGGAAGGAAGGAAGGAAGAAGGAGGAAGGAAGGAAGGAAGGAGAAGCAGGAGGTGGAGGGATGGAAGAAACAAAGGAAGGAGGAGGATGAAGGAAGGAAGGAGAAGCAGGAGGAGGAGGAAGGAAGGAACAAAGGAAGGAGGAGGATGAAGGAAGGAAAGAGAAGCAGGAGGAGGAGAGAAGGAAGGAAGGAAGAAGGAGGAAGGAAGGAGAAGCAGGAGGTGGAGGAAGGAAGGAACAAAGGAAGGAGGAGGATGAAGGAAGGAAGGAGAAGCAGGAGGAGGAGGAAGGAAGGAACAAAGGAAGGAGGAGGAGGAAGGAAGGAAGGAAGGAGAAGCAGGAGGAGGAGGGATCGAAGAAACAAAGGAAAGAAGAAGAGGAGGAGCCAAGGTGGCATCTACATGGAGATCACAACTGCACAACCAAAACTTCTGCCATATTTAATTTGTTGTACATGCATTAAAAAGAGAGGAGGGGGGGGGCATAACTGAGAAAGCCGAATTAAAGCACAGTACTACATTCCATTATAATGATGATATTCTCCACAATTCCACTCGTTCCACTTAGAGCAATCCACTTTTCCTTAAATTCAAATGCAATAAAGAAGCATTGGGAGCATTTAGAAATCTCAAATCATTTGGAACTCGTTTTCCCACATTTCAGGAAAGATTTCGCTCTTGCTCAAGTTCGTTCGCCCAATGCTGTATCATCTTTGAGGGTTTAAGCCATTTTTTTCCTCCCAGTGCTTTGGATTAATCTTGGCTCCTGGCAGTTGCTCGGAATAGTCCCTCGAGTTTTCTTGGCAAGGTATTCAAAACTGGCGGCTTCTTTCTAGCCAGAATGACTGGCTCAAAGTTATGCAGCTACCTTTGCAGCTAATACAGGACTAGAATTCCCAGTCGCCTGGTTTTAGCCTGGCTCCTTAACCACTAAACCAATTTGGCTCTTTTTTCTTTTCACAGCATTTGGATATCAGAGAATATAAAGTATTCTTAGGGATACTTACAGTATTTAGGGAGATAGATAGATAGATAGATAGATAGATAGATAGATAGATAGATAGATAGATAGATAGATAGATACATGATAGAGTGACAGACATATAGATATAGATATAGATATAGATATAGATAGATAGATAGAGAGAGAGAGAGACAGACAGACAGACAGACAGACAGACATAGATATAGATATAGATAGATAGATAGATAGATAGATAGATAGATAGATAGACAGACCAGACAGACAGATAGATATAGATATAGATATAGATATAGATATAGATATAGATATAGATATAGATATAGATATAGATATAGATATAGATATAGATATAGATATATAGATATAGATATAGATATAGATATAGATATAGATATAGATATAGATATAGATATAGATATAGATATAGATATAGATATAGATAGATGATAGATGATAGATGATAGATAGATAGATAGATAGATAGATAGATAGATAGATAGATAGATAGATAGATAGACAGACAGACAGACAGACAGACAGACATAGATATAGATATAGATTAGATATAGATATAGATATAGATATAGATATAGATATAGATATAGATATAGATATAGATAGATAGATATAGATATAGATATAGATATAGATATAGATATAGATATAGATATATAAGAGAGAGAGGGAGAGGGAGAGGGAGAGAGAGAGAGAGAGAGAGAGGAGGGAGGGAGGGAGGGAGGGAGGGAGGGAGGGAGGGAGGGGAGGGAGGGAGAATGCAGGCAGGAAAGCCAAAGGGAGCTAGTTTGATTGATGGCAAAGAGTATATCAGACATTCGGATCCCCCCCTCCCCTAAGAAAATAGCCACCAAGACCATCTCACATCAGAAGCCCATCAACCTACAAGGCCCTTATATTTGACAGCTGTCAAGTACGATCAAAGAAGCAAAATTCATCCAGGCTTCCTTCTTTAATGCCAAGATTTTAAGTCCGTGTTTCTCCATCTCAGCAACTGGCTGGGGAATTCTAGGAAGCCGAAGTCAACACACACAACTGAAAAACTGCTGAGGTGGAGAAATACGGAATTGAGGATTACGGAGTCCTACGGGATTGGGCGGCATATACATTTATTAAATTACAATTACGTTAGAGAACCAGGAGGCCAGGATTGGTAGCCCTCCAGCTCTCCTTCACAAATGTTTTTGTTAAGGTGAAACTTTCTTTTTTTGTTGTTAAGGTGAGACTCTCTTCTTCCCAGAACATTTGCGTGGTGGAACTTAGAGTGCATTTCTTTGATAAAAGAATGTAATGAGATCTCCTATCTCCTGATTGTGTTAGGAACTTCGCTCTTCTTTTTCAGCCTCGGTGCAATCTCTCATAGCAAATTCTTCCACAATCTTCCACAATCGATAGGAGATAAAATTACCGGCTTGCTTATGGTTTTCATTGCTTTGGGAATCCACCATATCCTTCTGTAAATTTGCCCAGCCACAGAAGAATCTCATTAAAAATATGAGGCTGTGAGAAGATGTGGGAGAAGGTGGAGTCAAGAGAGTAATCAGATTGGAATCGTTATGTTCCCAAAAAGGGTTTAACTCCTGATCCCTCTTGAATTCTCTTATTTAGTGCCAATTTAGTGCAGAACGCTGTTGTTGTTGACGATGATGTTATCCATTCAGTTATGCCCAACTCTTGGTGATTCTTCTGGCAAAACCTCTTCTATTTACACGGCTGTGAATTCATTCATTCACAATCAGCCACAGCTTTAGCAAACAATGGTTCAGAGGAATATTTATCTACACGAACCTTATCTCGCTTGGTGAGCTGCCAGATAACTAGCTTCCAAGCGCAGGGCAAGGCAAAACTTGGCACAGAATGTCTTATAGTCACAAACAGAACTTTCTACTCTTGAAACGACCGAAGGAAGAAATTGTTTCCTGCAAAAGCCCCCTCCCCATTCGCTCCTCTTTTGTTTCCAATGGGAGGGCCAATCACCTCCAAGGTGTGGCTTTACTCCCAAGTCAACCCTGAACTCTGAGTTGTTCTTGACTTCTGGCAGCTCTGTGCGTGCGCACACTGGGAACAGGCTCCAGCTGTTCCTCTGCCTCGCTGCTGTCTAGCTCCCTCTCTGCCTCTGATGCAGAGCCTCGTCTGAGCTTTCCTCAACCCCCAGGACTGGCCCATGTTCCTCCCCAACCTCCTCACTGTCGGACTCTGCTGCCAGCTCCGCCAGCTGACGGCAGACCACAAGCACACTAGCAGAAACAGCTGAGATACCTCAACAGTTCATTTGCCTTTCAATTCCTCTCAAAGAGAAGTTGAATCAATTCACCGGTTCAAATCCCTGAGGTAGTTCGGGCCCCGGGAACCATTTCCCCCCTATATTCTGAAAAAGATGCATTTGTAGGAAAAGGATGGGAAGATTTATACACAATGGTTTGATTCTGTTTTCAACAACCCCCCCGTCTGTCTTTATTACATCTCCCATAAATACTTTTTCCCTTTTCTTTTCTTCTTCCCCCTTTCCATCAATAAGCCAGGACCCACCGCAGAAATCAAGCTGTCTTTCCGACTCCATTCATATTTCTTATCTGCACTAACAGCCGCTTTTTGGGGAAGGAGGAAGAAAGCAGCTGCTGTAAAAAAAATGATTTCCCCAGACCTCGCGGGGTTTACCTTTCAAAAGTGGCTAAGGGTCGCTCTTTCACAGAACGACAACCCACAAGCGATGATGGGGAGAGCAATAACCCCCAAAATGTATCTCTGGGGTCTTGTAACCTCGCAGGGCCAGTGGGACTGATGGGGCTTCTAGAAGCTTCAGCAAATGGCCGTTTGTTCCCTGAAACAGGGGTGGAGAAGGATGGGGTGGGTTACTGTAGGGAAAGCGGCTTGCAGGAGTTAATGCAACGTGTAGACCAGTTTGGAAAGGGTAGAATGCTTCAAAAACGTATCACCCATAAGACCGGGTCCATCATTTCAAAGGCCACCTCAAAGGGGACGGAATGCCTAAGGTGGAATTGGGCTTCACTGTAGGGCTGATGGTTTATTAGGACTTTTGATTTCTTTGAATCTGTTTGGGTGTTGTATTGGTTTCATATATTTGATATGGCCAACTGATTTCATCAATAAAGTCCTCCTTCTCCCCTCCTCCTCCTCCTTCTCCTCCCTCTCTTCCTACCTCCATTCCTCCATTCCTTCCTTTTCTTCTTCCTCCACCTCCTCCTCTTGTTCTCCTCTTCCTCCTCCTTCCTTCCTCCCTCCTCCTTCCTCCCTCTCTTCCTCCCTCCGTTCCTCCGTTCCTCCTCCTTCTTCCTTTCTTCTTCCTCCACCTCCTCCTCTTGTTCTCCTCTTCCTCCTCCTTCCTTCTTCCCTCCTCCTCCTTCTCTCCCCCTCCGTTCCTCTGTTCCTCCTCCTTCTTCCTTTTCTTCTTCACCTCCTCCTCTTGTTTCTCCTCTTCCTCCTCCTTCCTCCCTCCCTCCTCCTCCTCCTTCCTCCCTTCCTCCTTCTCTTCCTCCCTCTGTTCTTCTGTTTCTCCTTCTTCTTCCTTTTCGTCTTCCTCCACCTCCTCCTCTTGTTCTCCTCTTCCTCCTCCTTCCTTCCTCTTCCTCCTTCTCTTCCTCCCTCTGTTCCTCCTTCTTCCTTTTCTTCTTCTCCACTTCCTCCTCTTGTTCTCCTCTTCCTCCTCCTTCCCTCCTCCCTCCTCCTCCTCCTCCTTCCTCCTTCTCTTCCTCCCTCCGTTCCTCCGTTCCTCCTCCTCCATCCTTTTCTTCTTCCCTCCACCACCTCCTCTTCTTTCTCCTCTCCTCCTTCCTTCCTCTTCTAGTGCCTACCGTCCTGTCCTACTGTCCCATTTATATGTACTCTTTTAATGTGTTTATAGCTATGATTTGCTTATTTATTTATTTATTTATTTTTTGCTTATTCTTCCTTCCTTTCTCCTCTTCTTCCTCTTCTTCCTCTTCTTCCTTCCTCCTCCTCCTCCTCTTCTAATTCTTATTCTATCCTTAGTTTCCTCTATATTTTCTATGTATCAAAAATGCAGCTGGTGTTGAACATAACCAGAAGCAGCTGTGGCATATATTTTTTTATTGTAGTATGGCTTATTATTTCTCTGCCCCTTGCAAGGTGTTAGAAAGTTCTATCAATTTGGAAAGTGGGACAAATGCGGTAGTGGGCAGTGAATGATTAAATAAATCTACCGTTAAGATTAATGTCTAGATATCCCTTGAAAGTTTTTTGACCATAGTAGAAACCTGGCTTGTTAGCTGCTTTTTTTTAAAAAAAATTCCCAGTTTATTCAGCGCATTGAGGTTTCCTGGTGGTGTCTCATCCAATAACTAGGACTATTATAGGTCTGAATTCCCCCCCCTCTTTCCCATGATGAGCCTAGGTGGCGCAGTGGTTAAATGCAGCACTGCAGGCTACTGCTAGATCAGCAGGTCAGCGGTTCAAATCTCACCAGCTCAGGGTTCACTCAGCCTTCCATCCTTCCGAGGTGGGTAAAATGAGGACCCAGATTGTTGGGGGCAATATGCTGACTCTCTGTAAACCGCTTAGAGAGGCCTGAAAGGCCTATGAAGCGGTATATAAGTCTACTGCTATTGCTATTGCTATTGATGACCCTGTGCTGCAGATTGCTTAAATCCTCTCCATTCAAACACTCCCCAAACCCAGCCTTTAGTTACAAGTCTTAGCTAATTTTTTTTCCAAACCTCAAGGTCAAGCATTGTTAGAAAAGGGACTTGATATTTCCTAACTCGTGTGGCAGTTAAGGCGAGGCGTGCTTAAAAATACGATTTAACTTGCTCCCTGTAGGGTAATTATAGTCTTTTCAGCCAGTGAAGTAATTTTTAAATTATAGATTGGTCAGTCATTTAATTTGATAGGAACAATCATGGTTAATTTTTACAATTTTTTATGCTAGCACAACAGTGACAAAAATGATTTATCTACCTGCCAAGTTCTGTCTTTTCTTTAAAAATATGAATTTGTCTGTGCTTTTTTTTAAAAAAAGGAACACAAGGGCTAAGAGAAAAGATCTCGACAGAAAAAAACTTTCCTAAGAATTGATGCGTTTGGGGATGGAAATGTCAGAATTGGGGCACACATCCTGAGTGATCCCCTTGGGACAACAGAGGGGGGGAAAGTCACCTGGGAACTCTTTAAAGGCTTCAGCAAAAGGCCTTGACCTGAGACGGATGCAGAAACCCACTCAGGGGAAGAAGAAATAACCCCACAAGGGCTCTGGGGAAATGGAACTTCTTAAGAAGTTGTGAATGCTCCCGACACTGGAAGTTTTAAAGAAGAGATCGGACAACCTTTTGTCTGAAATGATACAGGGCTTCCTGCCTGAGCAGGAGATTGGACTAGAAGATCTCCAAGGTCCCTTCCAACTCTACTCTGCTCCTTCTCTTCTTTTCTCTATTCTACTCTCTTTCTTCTCTTCTCTCCCCCTCCTCTTCCCCCCTCCTCTCCTCTTCTCTTCTCTCCTCTCCTTACTTCTTTCTCCTCTCCTCTTCCCCTCCTCTTCCTCCATCCTATCTTCTTCTCTACTCTACTTCTCTTTCTTTCTCCTCTTCCCCTCCTCTTCCCTCCCATCCTATCTTCTACTCTACTCTACTCTACTCTACTCTACTCTACTCTACTCTACTCTACTCTACTCTACTCTACTCTACTCTACTTTCTTTCTCCTCTCCTCTTCCCCTCCTCTTCCCTCCCATCCCTATCTTCTACTCTACTCTACTCTACTCTACTCTACTCTACTCTACTCTACTCTACTCTACTTACTCTACTCTACTCTTCTCCCCTCCACTCCACTCACTCCACTCCACTCACTCCACTCCACTCCACTCTACTGTCTTTCTTCTCCTTCTCTTCTCTTTCTTCTCTTCTCTTCTCTTCTCTTCTCTTCTCTTCTTCTTCTCTTCTCTACTTTCTCCTCTTCTCTTCCCATCCTCTTCCCTTCCATCCTATCTTCTTCTCTTCTCTTCTCTTCTTCTTCTCTTCTCTTCTCCTCTCCTCTCCTCTCCTCTCCTCTCCACTCTACTCTACTCTACTCTACTTTCTTTCTCCTTTTCTCTTCCCCTCCCTCTTCCCTCCCATCCTATCTTCTTCTCTTCTCTCCTCTCCTCTTTTCTTTCCCCTCCTCTTTCCTTCCATCCTGTCCTCTTTTCTTTTTTTGTCTCTCCTCTTCTCCTCCCCTCCTAACTTCTCCTCTCCCCTCTTCCTCTCCTGTCCTCTCCCTCCCCCTCCCTGCCATCCCATCTTATCTCCTCTTATCTCATCTCCTCTTATCTTTGCAATAGTTGTGAATGTGAAAACTGGTCATACGTAATTCTTTTTCAGTGCCATTATAACTTTTGAACGGTCACTCAGTGATGTGTTGTAAGTCGAGGACTTACCTGAAATTAGCCAACAGTGAAGGAACCAGTTCTGTCTGGAGTTGGATCATGCAGAGTCATGAAGGTTAGAACCCCGTTTTCGTCACTAGAGTTCAGAGCTAAAACTTAATTATTTTAGTGTTTCTTAAGGTGTCCTCTTTGCAGGATAATGGAAAGTGGAATAGAGACTATGGAATTCCTTCCAAACTGCGAGCAGCCACTTTCATTTTCTACGATCTCCAATTTCTTTTAATACATCAAATAGCACCTCTGCTGAGGCTTTACTTCCCAAAGCTTTAATTAGCTAATGAATTAAAAAAAAGGAACTGATATTCAGGGGGAATTCATGGCAGGAATTCAACCTATATTTCAATTATAGGAGCCTCCGTCCTACCAACTGGGCTGATGGGAATTTTGGTGAGAGGTTTAAAGACAATTGATCAATTTAGACTGGAAACCTTCCAATGTGGATATTTTGAACTCTAAAAAGTTGCTCTCTTCCCTCCCCTTCCCCTTGTGAACGTGAAAGCCTGAATAGGAATCATTCCAGATGAGTAATTTGCTTTTTTTTTCTCTGTAAAAATAAAAAGGTTCTTAGCTGGCAGGCTTCTAAATTTGCTGCCTCTCTAGCTCTGTGGTCTTTATTCCCCCCCCCCACTTACTCTCTGAAAGTCATCTGAGTATTAACTACACGAACAGCCGTCTTCCCTCCATCACAAATAATAATTAACTGAATTCCTTCAGGCCAAGCTACTTTCCCGCGAGTATATATATATATAAATATATATATATTGCATTTCAGAGCAATGGCCTTTTCCTTGTGCTTTTCAGAATCTATTTGAAGCATTCAGCTCAAGAAAATAAACATGCCTTAATATCACAACTGAATTCTTTCCGGTTTTTGCTCTATAGACCAGTGTTTTTCAACCTTGGCAACTTGAAGATGTCCGGACTTCAAACTCCCAGAATTCCCCAGCCAGCATTCGCTGGCTGGGGATTTCTGGGAGTTGAAGTCCGGACATCTTCAAGTTGCCAAGGTTGAAAAACACTGCTATAGACTGTTAGTTCGCCCAGTTCAGTCTACCATACATACATGTGTGCCTCCCGCCAACCAGCTGATTTTCAGGACTTGCCACTAATGTTAGACTGTTCTATTTTTTTTTAATGTTGTCATAAGAAAAAGCTCTTTTTTCCCCTACAATTCATCCTCGACTTGCAACCAATCTTCTTGGGGCTGTCCCTGAAAAGTGTTCGGAGACTGCAATTAGTCCAGAATGCAGCTGCGCGAGCGATACTGGGTGTGCCAAGGTACACCCATATCACACCTATCCTCCGCGAGCTGCACTGGCTGCCCATTGGTCTCCGAGCACGATTCAAGGTGCTGGTTATCACCTTTAAAGCCCTACATGGCCTAGGACCCGGATACCTGCGAGACCGTCTTCTGCCACATACCTCCCTTAGACCAATAAGATCGCACAGGATGGACCTTCTCCAGGTGCCGTCAGCGGGACAATGCCGGCTGGCGACGCCTAGGAGTAGGGCTTCTCTGTTGCCGCTCCGGCCCTATGGAATAAGCTGCCCCCCAGAGATCCGGGCCTGCCCACTCTCATGGCCTTTTGCAAAGCCATTAAAACCTGGATTTTCTGGCAGGCCTGGGGCTGTTGACCCCTTGATTGAGGTCCAGCCCCCTTTCGACTGGGTGTTTGTTGAGTTCCTTTTTTACTTTGTTGTGTCTCATTGTTTTTAAAAATTCTTTTTAATTTTTTTCATTTCTGTAAGCCGCCCGGAGTCCCTCGGGATTGGGCGGCATAGAAATTCAATAAATGAAATGAATGAATGAACAACAATTGAACCCCAATTTTTGTGCCTAAGTGAAACATTTATTCAGTGAATTCTTTCCCCATTTTACAACTTTTCTTGCCACAGTTTCAGTGCATCACTACAGATAGGTTAGTAACACCGTTGTTAAGTGAATCCAGCTTCCCCGTTGATCTTGCGTGTCAGAAGGTCGCAAAGCGGATCACATAACCCCAGGATACTGCAACCGTCATAAATACTAGGTCAGTTATTACCAACATCTGAATTTTGATCACATGATCAGAGCCGAGGTGGCGCAGTGGTTAGAGTGCAGCACTGCAGGCCACTTCAGCTGACTGCTATCTGCAGTTCATCGGTTCTAATCTCACCGGCTCAAGGTTGACTCAGCCTTCCATCCTTCCGAGGTGGGTGAAATGAGGACCCGGATTGTTGTTGGGGGCGATATGCTGACTCTGTAAACCCCTTAGAGAGGGCTGGAAGCCCTATGAAGCGTATATAAGTCTAAGCGCTATTGCTATTGCTATCATTGGGAGGCTGCAATGGTCATAAGTGTGAAAAAACGGCCATAAGTCAACTTTTTTATTATATATTTTTAGTGTCACAACCCCTGGTAAGCCCCAATTATGGGAGGAAGCTAACAGCTTCCATTATCTGTCAATCGGCTCGTCACAAGAGTCCATCACGACAGAACCCAAATTTTTACTGCTGCCTTTGTTACATTTTGTGTATATTTGTGCTGATAAATAAATAAAGGGAGACTAGTATAGATCTATTTCAAGCTATTTAGCCTCTCATCAGCTAGCCATACCCTTACTGGTATTCGAACCTGTGCTATATACATCTTAGGCAAACGTCTTAGCCATTAAGCGTCTTAGCCATTAAGCTGTAATGGAAGCTGTTAGCTTCCTCCCATAATTGGGGCTTACCAGGGGTTGTGACACTAAATATATACCTTCTTCCCTGGCTTCTGCTGATAAGGAGGAGAACTTGTGGCTTAATGGCTAAGACGTTTGCCTAACATGTAATATAGCACAGGTTCGAATCCCAGTAATGGTATGGCTTAAGGATATATATATATTCTTAGTTCAGAGTTGGCTGCAAAATATTTATGAGACAAATCTCTTCATGCATTTTGAAACTCTCAGTCCATGTGAGATCCTAGCTTCCTTTTGATGCCATGCATAACTGCAACTTCCAGGCAAGAAAATATGCAAATGTAATTTTTACTGTTCCTAAGAAATAG
>NW_028261392.1:2292381-2302381 GCF_051295495.1 Thamnophis sirtalis
ATGCATACATGCGTGCCTCCCGCCAACCAGCTGATTTTCGGGACTTTGCCACGCATGCGTGAGATACACACGCATGTGTGGGTTCATGGAGGGTGACATGCCCATGTGCAGGGGATGGGGGGGGAATGAGGGGAGGCAGCATCCCCCCTGTGGCCCATTTTTGGTCCCAGGAAGCTTCTTATTATGCTCATACGATCCATGGTGCACATGGTTTATTTATATGGATTTGTGTTTTATTATATATTTTAGCGTTCCTTCCTTCCTTCCTTCCTTCCTTCCTTCCTTCCTTCCTTCCTTCCTTCCTTGCCTGCCTTCCTTCCTTCCTTCCTTCCTTCCTTCCTTCCTTCCTTCCTTCCTTCCTTCCTTCCTTCCTTCCTTCAAGTATTTTAAACCATGTATAGTTAGCTACCTAGAACATCCAAAAATGGACAGCATACAAGTATGATACACACATACATACATATTAATTCTCAAGGGCCTTACCACTCGAAGCACAGCTACATTTATAATAGCCTATTTTATTTTATTTTAAATAAATCTTTGGGGTTCAGTAAACATCTCACATTCATTGTCGCCACCAGGTCTTCTGGATCCGCCGTCTAAGAGACCCAGAATATTTCAGGGTACAAACCAGGGGTGAAATCCAGCCGGTTCTCACAGGTTCTGGAGAACCGGTAGCGGAAATTTTGAGTAGTTTGGAGAACCGGCCAATGCCATCTCTGGCTGTCAGCAGAGTGGGGAGGGGATTTTGCAGTATCCTTCCCTGCCACGTCCACTAAGCCACGCCCACAGAACCTGTAGTAAAAAAAAATGAATTTCACCACTGCGCTAGGCCCAAAATGGGGTACTGAAGGGGGGTGAAGTGTCCTCCCCAGGGCCCATTTTTGGTCCCAGGAGGCTTCAGGGGGCTTCACGTGCACATGCATGGGGGGGAGGGGGATCATGTGTGCATGCGCAGGGTGCAGGGGCGCATGGGAAGGTGTCATGCACACATTGCATTATGAGTGTAAGCATGCGCGCTCATGCTTCCGGCACGGGAGGAGAAAAAGATGAGCGGTCCCTGTCTTGGGGCGTTGTGCCGAATCCGGTGTCCCTATGAACGGCCTCCCTCTCCCCTTCCTTTCCTCGTGGCCTTGCCTTGATAGCAATAGCAGTTAGACTTATATACCGCTCCATAGGGCTTTCAGCCCTCTCTAAGCAGTTTACAGAGTCAGCATATTGCCCCCAACAACAATCTGGGTCCTCATTTCACCCACCTCGGAAGGATGGAAGGCTGAGTCAACCTTGAGCCGGTGAGATTTGAACCGCCGAACTGCAGAACTAGCAGTCAGCTGAAGTAGCCTGCAGTGCTGCACTCTAACCACTGCGCCACCTCGGCTCGGATGGAGAATCAGATGCAGAACTGGTGCTCCTGAAGGCCAGAAGCTTCCATTCCTTTCAACCATCACCGATGAGATTTGAAAAACAAAAAAAAGGAAAAGTAAAAAAAATAAAATAACTTGCTGGGGGGGGGGGGAAAAAAACCCCATGTGATCCAGCAGCTCATTTAAAATATTTTTCTATTTATGTGGCAGAGGCTTCTTACTCGGCGCGTCGGCGCATCAGGGTGGAGTGGGCCAGAGGGAATCTGGTGGCATGCTAATGGCCCATAGAAAGGGTGCCCTATAGCGCAGAACATTTTAAGCAGGGCACCAAGCTGTGCGCAGCTCAGTGGGAGCCGGCTCTAAGCAACGCTCCCTCTCCCCCGAACGCTTTAAAGTCTCTGGCGTCGAGGTTCCTTGCGGGCTGTTTACTCCTATATTTATTTATGAATTTACTCATCGGTAGGCATCCGTTTGAGAGCCTTGATCTTCGTTTCCTCCGTACGAAGGCACAGGGACACCTTCCGTAAATATTTCCATGGCAACTCTACTAGGAGGAGGAGGAGGAGAAAGAGGGAGGAGGAGGAGGAGGAGAAGGAAGAGGAGGAGGAGGAGGAGGAGGAGGAGGGGGGAGGAGGAGGAGGAGGAGGAGGAGGAGGAGGAGGAGGAGGAGGAGGAGGAGGAGGAGGAGGAGGAGGAGGAAAACTGAGCTGGATTGGAATTTGGAAATTTTAGCAGAATATCTATAGGGTCAAAAGTGAGGGAGGGAGAGAAAAGGACCCCTTTCTGGATTTTTCTTTCTGGACTTCAAGTCCGGAAGTCAAGCTTAAGTTCAAGTCAAGAAGCAATGGGTGGAAACTAATCAAGGAGAGAAGCACCCTAGAACTAAGGAGAAACTTCCTAACTGTGAGAGCAATCAACCAGTGGAACAACTTGCCTCCAGAAGTTGTGAATGCTCCAACACTGCAAGTTTTTAGAAGATGTTGAATAGCCCTTTGTCTGAAGTGGTGTAGGGTTTCCTGCCTAAGCAGGGGGTTGGACTAGAAGACCTCCAAGGTCCCTTCCAACTCTGCTATTCTGTTATTCTTAGCAAAATTCTATTGCTAGGTAAGACACTTGTGAAAGTGAATTTTACCCCCATTTTATAACCTTTCTTGCCCCAGTTGTTAAGTGAATTACCGCGGTTGCAAATTTAGCCACACGGTTGTTAAATGAATCTGGCTTCCTCATTGATTTTGCTTGTCGGAAGGTCGCAAAATGGGACACTCCAACCGTCATAAGTACACGCCAGTTGCCAAGCCTCTGAATTTTGATCAAGGGACTGATGCTGCAATGGTTGTTAAATGTGAAAAATGGTCATCAGTGCTGTTATAATTTTGAATGGTCACTAATTGAAGTGTTGTAAGTTAAGGAACAGGAAGTGCAGGAACTGGGTATGTCTAGTTGAATGAAAAGAAGGACCAGGGGAGACATGATGGGAGTCTTTCAATATCTCAGGGGTTGCCCCAAAGAAGAGGGAGTCAAGCTATTTTCCAAACCACCTGAGGGTAGAACAAGAAGCAATGGGTGGAAACTAATCAAGGAGAGAAGCAACTTAGAACTAAGGAGGAATTTCCAGACAGTGAGAACAATGAATCAGTGGAACAGAAGTTGCCTCCAGAAGTTGTGAATGCTCCAACACTGGACATTTTTAAGAAGATGCTGGATAGCCATTTGTCTGAAGTGGTGTAGGGTTTCCTGCTTAGGCAGGGGGTTGGACTAGAAGACCTCCAAGGTCCCTTCCAACTCTGTTATTCTATTCTATTCTGTTCTATTCTATTCTGTTCTGTTCTGTTCTGTTCTGTTCGGTTCGGTTTGGTTCTACTCTACTCTACTCTACTCTACTCTACTCTACTCTACTCTACTCTACTCTACTCTACTCTACTCTACTCTACTCTACTCTACTCTCTTGGTCAACCTGTATCTCAAAACTGGAGAGAAATGTGTACCAGGATAATATTATGTCTGTTTATGAATGCTGGTCAAGTCTGTTGGCACAACTCTATTGTCTGCTTCCCTTCTGATATGATCAAGGGTTGTGGAAAGAATCCCAAACCCAATTTGTTTCATCCTAGGAGAGCTGGGCTGGGTTCCCAAAGCTGACATTGAAAATAAGCAGCATTAAAGTTAGGCACTTTTACTAGCTAGAGGCAAAATGCTTTACTCATAATGCTGCGTGATGTTTAAAGAGTAACTAACATGATGTTTATGACTCTCAAAAATGTGTTTGAAGGGGAACACGTTGTTGGCTTACGGGAATTACATTTTGCAGGAGCTTCCTCTTGACCCAGACCATGGAGGGGTGGGGCGGGGGGTGGCAAGGTCTTGAAATGGTCGAATGCAGGTAACTAATGACCCAACTTATGACCCAAACATGACAAATCCTCTGACGTGAACGCAAAAGATTCCTTTATTAGGAGTGCTGGCAGCCCTAGAAGTCAGTCTCTCTCTCTCACCACAGGTTAACAAGTCCATCTGGCAGGGAGATGAATAGTTGTCTCCCCCACATCTATTCATCTCCGCCCTCTGCCTTTGATCCCCAGAGCTCGGGTGGGGCTTCGCTAGCAGCAGTGGCTCTTCCGTCCCAAGGACCGGCCCATAGATTTCCACTGCTCTCCTCTCCTCTGCCTTCTGCACATCTACATGTCAGTCACTGGCCCCAGCTGTTCCTCCTCTTCCTCATCAGCCACCTCCAGACCTGAGGGCTGTTGACTCTCCATCTGAGGGCTGACGGACAGGCTCCGCCTCCATTTCTATCTCTTCCCCTCGGAGCTCCCAGGTTGCCCTGATGCTGACTCCTCCTCCTCCTCCTCCTCCTCCTCCTCCTCCTCCTCCTCCTCCTCCTCCTCCTCCTCCTCTGATTCAGCAGATGTTAATCTGCAAGGAGAAATCAAGGAAACATTTGCCTTGAAGATCTGTGTTTCAGGGCAACATCTTCTCTTCTTTCTCTTCTCTTCTCTTCCTTTCTTCTCCCCTATCTTATCTTATCCTATCTTATCTTATCATCCTTCATTCTCTTCTTTCTCTTCTCTTCCTCTCCCCTATCTTCTCATTCATTCTCTTTTCTTCTTTATCTTCTCTTCTCTCTTCTCTTCTATTCTTTTCATCTCCTTTCCCCTATCTTCTCCTATCTTCTCCTTCATTCTTTTCTCTTCCTTCTCTTCTCTCTCTTCTCTTCCTTTCTTCTCCCCTATCTTATCCTTCATTCTCTTCTCTTTTCTCTTCTCTTCTCTTCTCTCTTCTCTTCTATTCTTTTCATCTCCTCTCCCCTATCTTCTCCTTCATTCTTTCTCTTCTTTCTCATCTCTCTTCTCTTCCTTTCTTCTCCCCTATCTTATCCTATCTTATCTTATACTTCATTCTCTTCTTTCTCTTCTCTTCTATCTCTTCTTTTCTTCCTTTCTTCTCCCCTATCTTATCCTATCTTATCTTATCCATTCTCTTCTTTCTCTTCTCTCTCTTCTCTTCCTCTCCCCTATCTTATCCTTCATTCTCTTCTCTTTTTTCTCTTCTCTCTTCTCTTCTCTTCTTTTCATCTCCTCTCCTCTATCTTGTCCTATCGTCTCCTTCATTCTTTTCTCTTCTTTCTCTTCTCTCTCTTCTCTTCCTCTCTTCTCCCCTATCTTATCCTATCTTATCCTTCATTTTCTTCTCTTCTTTCTCTTCTCTCTCTTCTCTTCCTCTCCTTCCCCTATCTTATCCTGCAAGGAGAAATCAAGAAAATATTTTCCTTGAAGAGTTGTGTTTCGGGGCAACATTAGGAAATGCAGGATGAAAATCCAGAGTAGAGTAAAAGAAAAACAAAGGTCAAAATGGCCACAATGATACGATGCATATTTTAAAAAGGGCAGAGTTTTGATAAAAAAAACTTCAATGAAATCCTTAACGCCAAGAATGCCTGTTTATTTCCACTGAGCTAAATCTCCCCGAAGCAGAAACTTCTAGTTCAAAATATATTAGAATTTTTCTCTTTCCAATTATAGAAACATAAGATTTGTTGACAAAACACCGTGGGAAGTAGAAGGCAAATCAATGCACACTCCCTAGCAACTGTGTTAAAAATTGCGCTGATGTTCAGAACTCTAAAAGAGAAAAACAGAGTAGGGCGAAGACGTTAAACCTTCAAAGATTCGTAACACCATATTTTGCTTGCTGGATACAAAAAAAAAACATTTTGTTTTGCTGCAGCATGTGTAAAACAATGCAGCTGTTTTGCATGAATGAATGCAAAAAAAACCAAACCCCTGGTTAATCCCTCCTCTAGTTAAAAGCTGCTCTCTTTGCATTGAAGAGTTATTTGCAACGGTTCCATTGCAGATTTATTTTCATGGGAATAAGCAATAAATATAGCAATAGCAGTTAGACTTATATACCGCTTCCTAGGGCTTTCAGCCCTCTCTAAGTGGTTTACAGAGTCAGCATATCACCCCCAACAATCTGATAGATAAATAGATAGATGATAGATAGATAGATAGATAGATAGATAGATAGATAGATAGATAGATAGATAGATAGATAGATAGATAGCAATAGCAGTTAGACTTATATACCGCTTCATAGGGCTTTCAGCCCTCTCTAAGCGGTTTACAGAGTCAGCATATCGCCCCCAACAAGAATCTGGGTCCTCATTTCACCCACCTCGGAAGGATGGAAGGCTGAGTCAACCTTGAGCCGGTGAGATTAGAACCGCTGAACTGCAGATAACAGTCAGCTGAAGTGGCCTGCAGTGCTGCACCCTAACCACTGCGCCACCTCGGCTCTTCTATATAATATAAATATAATGAACACTTAGGCAAACATGACAAAGAGGCCATGTGAGAGTTGGATGTTTGACAGTTCTTTTTTTTTTTTTTTGATGTGGTCCATAGATTATATTTCGTCATTGGTGATGTCATTATTCCATATTCCATATTCCATATTCCATATTCCATATTCCATATTCCATATTCCATATTCCATTCCCTTCCCTTCCCTATTCTGTTCTACTCCATTCCATTCCATTCCATTCCATTTCATATTCTATTCTATTCTATTCTATTCTATTCTATTCTACTCCATTCCATATTCTATTCTATTCCATTCCATTCCATATTCCATTTTATTCCATTTTATTCCATTCTATTCCATTCCATTCCATTCCATTCTATTCTATTCTATTCTATTCTATTTCATTCCACGCCACGCCATGCCACGCCACGCCACGCCATACCATTCCACTCCATTCCATTTTATTTCATTCCCTATTTCTCCCCTGAGTGCCTTTTCTTTCCAAGATAAGGGAGTGATTGCCATGTTGAAAACAACTTCTAGACAGAATGAATAAACGGAAAGAGATATTCTATATGAACCAGGGCTGAATATGCTTCTTAATCTCAGCCCACTGTGCCATAATGTTTTCCCCTATCTAGATTATTTTTCAAAATGTATTATTGTTGCGGTTATTTTGTACTGCAAATGATTTCGTGATCCCCCACATTGGACTTCCTTAACACTTTTACTGTAGCTTCAGTGAATTTATTCATAGGAGTTTAGCTTGGATGCAGCTGGTGGTTTGATGCAAAAAACAACCCCTCCACTTTCACAGCTTGTGAAAAGCATCTGTTGTTCATCCACGATCTGGACCGAGTTTGAAATATCGCCAGATCCCATTTCAAGGTCCACCTCAATGGATCAGCTGTTTATCTTACAGATCACTGGTGTTGTTTTAAGATTTGTGAGCCTTCCTGCGGTCTGCTTCCTGAAGGAAGTCTGGTTTATGTATTATACTCCAAATATACATTTTTTTTTTTAAAAAAGAACAACTACTTGGTCCTTCAGTATCCTGGGAAAACGTTCCTTTTTCTCAGGAATTTTGGAGCTTTGCTTGAACTGACAAACGGTCTACTGATTTACGATACAATACAATGTAATAACAGAGTTGGAAGGAACCTTGGAGGTCTTCTAGTCCAACCCCCTGCCTAGGGCGGAAACCCTATACCGTTCCAGACAAATGACTATCCAACATCTTCTTAAAGACTTGGAGTGTTGGGGCATTCACAACTTCTGGAGGCAAGTTGTTCCACTGACTAATTGTTCTAACTGTCAGGAAATTCCTCCTTAGTTCTAAGTTGCTTCTCTCCTTGATTAGTTTCCACCCATTGCTTCTTGTTCTGCCCTCAGGTGCTTTGGAGGATAGCTTGACTCCCTCTTCTTTGGGGCAACCCCTGAGATATTGGAACACTGCTATCCTGTCTCCCCTCGTCCTTCTTTTCATTAAACTAGACATGCTCAGTTCCTGCACTTCTTGTTTCCCCTAGTCCTTCTTTCTCTTAAACTAGACATACCCAGTTCCTGCAACATTTTTCTAAGTTCTCGACTGGTTGCTTAGAGCTATGAGTTAGTCTTTCAATTATGGAACATACAGGAATATTCAGCGTCTAAAACATCCCGAATAAAAAATTATGAGCTCTTCATCTCTCTTGTCTTCCTCTCCTCTCCCCTATCTTACCCTATCTTATCCTTCACTGTGGGATACTTGGTGCTCTCTGAACTTGGTTGTTTTCCTGCAGACATTTCATTACCCAACTAGGTAATATCATCAGTGAGATTTGTGGAGAGGAGGAGAAGGAGAGGAGGCGAAGAGATGATGTGATGATGATGATGATGAGGAGGAGGAGGAGGAGGAGGAAGAGGAGGAGGTGGAAATAGATGAGGAGGAAAAGGAGGAGGAAGATGATGTGGGGTCCTTGATCTTCTCTGAGCTTGCTTGTTTTCCTGCAGACGTTTCATTACCCAACTATGGAACATCATCAGTGCTAGTCTAGATTAATGAAATATCTGCAAGAAACCAACCAACCTCTGGTTCCAACCCTGAGCTATGAATGTTCTCCTTTATTGGTCTTATGAGTAGACTTGGTCTCTGGAGATTTTCCCCTGCTGCAAACATTTTTGTTATTTTCTGCTTGTGTTTGAAGGACTTGAAACCTTCTGTTTAAGCCTTTCAATCTTTTTAAATTAATTTTCTCCTAGAGATTGCTTCCATGTTTATTTACTTTACTTTTAATTTGACCCACGCTTCCTCGGTTCTTCCTAAAAACAGCCCATATTTCTTTTCTTCTCCTATTTGCTAACATTCTGGATTAAGATATCTTTTCTTGGTTCACGTTGCGAGTCTACATGCATTCATCACACCTTCTCCTTGTGGTTGCCTGCGGCTTTTAGTCTCAGTTCTCCTCTCGTTATCATGATAGCTTCTTCAGAAAGCGGTTTGAATCTTCCCCCCTTTGAAACTCCCAGCAGCTCAAATTTGGGAGAATACGTTTGGCTTTCATGGTGTCTTCTATTCTTTAGTGAGTCGAGGTGGCGCAGTGGTTAAATGCAGCACTGCAGGCTACTTCAGCTGACTGCTAGTTCTGCAGTTCGGCGGTTCAAATCTCACCGGCTCAGGGTTGACTCAGCCTTCCATCCTTCCGAGGTGGGTGAAATGAGGACCCGGATTGTTGTTGGGGGCGATATGCTGACTCTGTAAACTGCTTAGAGAGGGCTGAAAGCCCTATGAAGCAGTAGATAAGTCTAACTACTGCTGCTGCTGCTACTACTACTACTACTACTACTACTACTACTACTACTACTACTACTTCTTCTTCTTCTTTATTTTATACTATTTCTCTGTAGTACCTATGTAAGAAGAGATGTGTCCAGTAAGCTATAACATTTATTTTCCCATTGGTTGTGTATATTCCTAGATAAGTAGGAGACTATTAGAGGCTCGATCTGAGGAATTACAAATATATAACACAAAAGAAAGAATAATATGATCTGCATTGGAGAACTAAACTCAAGCCACGTACAAAGCCCATTGAACTGACGGAGCCTCATTTTCATGTAACTAAATATCTTCTAGGTCAGTGGTTCCCAAACTTGGCAACTTCAAGACTTGTGGACTTCAACTCCCAGAATTCTCCAGCCAGCTCTGCTGGCTGGAGAATTCTGGGAGTTGAAATCCACAAGTCTTAAAGTTGCCAAGTTTGGGAACCACTGTTCTAGGTTATACGTTGGTTTGAATCTTTTGGCTTAAGGACATACATGTCTCCACGTTTCAGGAAGGAGGAAATAGAAGTACTGGAATTTAGGAGATTTGGCAAAACTTTAATTTTCAGGGGAAAAACCCCCAATGATGTGGTAATGCTGTGCAGGCAAGAGACCCTTATTTATGACTTTCTGAATGTGATTTATGGCCCTACCGATCATAGACTCTGGTCTGCTTGCAGTCAAAAAAAGAATCCTCCGGAGTTTTAAAGAAATAGGAAAAGCATGCTTAAAATCAAACCCAGATCCAAAAAGCACTTTAGGTTTTCCATAAACAGCGGAATACCAGAAATACCCCAGAAGAGAGAGGACTCCAGCTATTGCTTCCCCCACCAGAACTATTCTAAATGCTTCCACCAGACCAAAAAGAAAGAAAAGAACCTCTGAATTTTTCACAAGGTCGTGAGTTATTAGTGCAAAATTGGATGCAATAAGAGAAAAGCAGCAGAGCACAAATTTTGAGAATCAACCTGTATTCCTTCCAGCAGGAATAGAAATAAGGAGAATAATGAGCACAAACTGGCAGGGAAAGT